>NW_027207408.1:0-300000 GCF_963455315.2 Globicephala melas
AGCCTTGTTATGCTGATGGGCGGGATGTAAATTGCCAACAGACACTCGGGAGAAGTGTATGGTGTTTCCTGAAACATCTAAAAAACAAAGCAACAGAGCCTAGGGCACTTCCACTTATGGTCCTATAGCTTAGGGAAATTAAAATCAAAAAGATACAGCCACCCCAATGTTTGGGACGCCTCTGTTTACAAGAACCTCATTTACCGTACAAGTTCAATATCACAGAAAGTGAAAAATGGATAAAGAACTTGTGGTACTTACGTACAATGCAGTATCACTCAGCAGTGAAATCTATGCCATCAGGCCCGTAGCAGCACAATGAGTGGATTCAGGTACGATGATTCTAACTGAAATAAGTCACACAGAAAAAGAAACATCATAAGATATCAGTAATACACGGAATGTAAACTTGGCTACACAGGAACTGAATTACAGAACAGAACAGGGTCTCAAATTTAGAAAACCAACTTATGCTTGTTTAAGGGTAAAGGTGAGTTGGGGTGCTGCATAAAACCAGAGATTGAAATGAGCACAGATAAAGTTCCTTAAGCCAAATATGGAATAGACAAGAGCTACTCCTTGCTCAACGAAATGGACTCAACACCGCATATTAAACGCCTAAGAATGTACCTGACTCTTAAGTATCTTAAAACCTATGGATTGCTATGTCTCTGAAAGAGAATCAAGCGTGTGTACAGGGACATAAACGCAGCAGTGATAGGATTGGAGAGGTTCGGTGAGCAAATGAAGACCCTTTGAAGTCATATTGCATGGTACCCATTCCACGGGTTTCAACTACCCAGGTTTAAGGTATTCTTCCTTCAGCTAAAACATGCATGTGGAACCTAGAGTATGATCAACCATGTGATCGGGAGACGTGTTCAAATATGTCTCAGTTTTCGTACCCTGGTACTCGGGTGCAACATTCCAGACGCTTTACTAACACTCTCCCGACTTGGAGAGTCAGTCCCTTTAACCTCCTGTTTGGCCCAGTTTGCAATTTCTGCGGAAGATGAACAGGAATAGCGAGAACCAATGAGAGACTAGCTGGAGGTGTCTGGACGGGCAAATTTAACTCTCATTTCCCACCAGGAAGAGGAAATAACCAAAGGCTCAGCGTGCCGTGCCGGAACCAGATTAGGGCCTGAAGCCATCCTGCGGTGTTGCGGCCAGTTCACAAGAAAACGAGTTGAAGAAAGGAGCTCAGGGGCACTGTAATTCACAAACCTGCAGAGTTATAAATGACAACTATCGTCCAAAAATATACTGAAGTAAGGCTGCCAAGAGGACTTGAAAGCGGGGCAGAATTGCAGGAAACCGATTTCAGGAGGTAGACTGGAATTGCATTGAAAGCATAGGAAAAGAGGCAGAACGTCCACAATGATGCACTTGGCCAAAAAGGGCGTATGCGTTTTTTCCTGAATATATTCAGGAAAAAACGCATACGCCCTTTTTGGCCAACCAAGCAAGCTTGCAAAGGAAATCTGCACTACAATGAAGTCTCACTTCCCCCCGGTCAAAAGGGCCATCTGAAAAAAGTGTAAAATCCAGAAAGGCAGGACAGGCCATGGAGAACTGGGAGCCTTGTTATGCTGATGGGCGGGATGTAAGTTGCCAACAGACACTCAGGAGAAGTGTATGGTGTTTCCTGAAACATCTAAAAAACAAAGCAACAGAGCCTAGGGCACTTCCACTTATGGTCCTATAGCTTAGGGAAATTAAAATCAAAAAGATACAGCCACCCCAATGTTTGGGACGCCTCTGTTTACAAGAACCTCGTTTACCGTACAAGTTCAATATCACAGAAAGTGAAAAATGGATAAAGAACTTGTGGTACTTACGTACAATGCAGTATCACTCAGCAGTGAAATCTATGTCATCAGGCCCGTAGCAGCACAATGAGTGGATTCAGGTACGATGATTCTAACTGAAATAAGTCACACAGAAAAAGAAACATCATAAGATATCAGTAATACACGGAATGTAAACTTGGCTACACAGGAACTGAATTACAGAACAGAACAGGGCCTCAAATTTAGAAAACCAACTTATGCTTGTTTAAGGGTAAAGGTGAGTTGGGGTGCTGCATAAAACCAGAGATTGAAATGAGCACAGATAAAGTTCCTTAAGCCAAATATGGAATAGACAAGAGCTACTCCTTGCTCAACGAAATGGACTCAACACCGCATATTAAACGCCTAAGAATGTACCTGACTCTTAAGTATCTTAAAACCGATGGATTGCTATGTCTCCGAAAGAGAATCAAGCATGTGTACAGGGACATAAACGCAGCAGTGATAGGATTGGAGAGGTTCGGTGAGCAAATGAAGACCCTTTGAAGTCATATTGCATGGTACCCATTCCACGGGTTTCAACTACCCAGGTTTAAGGTATTCTTCCTTCAGCTAAAACATGCATGTGGAACCTAGAGTATGATCAACCATGTGATCGGGAGACGTGTTCAAATATGTCTCAGTTTTCGTACCCTGGTACTCGGGTGCAACATTCCAGACGCTTTACTAACACTCTCCCGACTTGGAGAGTCAGTCCCTTTAACCTCCTGTTTGGCCCAGTTTGCAATTTCTGCGGAAGATGAACAGGAATAGCGAGAACCAATGAGAGACTAGCTGGAGGTGTCTGGACGGGCAAATTTAACTCTCATTTCCCACCAGGAAGAGGAAATAACCAAAGGCTCAGCGTGCCGTGCCGGAACCAGATTAGGGCCTGAAGCCATCCTGCGGTGTTGCGGCCAGCTCACAAGAAAACGAGTTGAAGAAAGGAGCTCAGGGGCACTGTAATTCACAAACCTGCAGAGTTATAAATGACAACTATCGTCCAAAAATATACTGAAGTAAGGCTGCCAAGAGGACTTGAAAGCGGGGCAGAATTGCAGGAAACCGATTTCAGGAGGTAGACTGGAATTGCATTGAAAGCATAGGAAAAGAGGCAGAACGTCCACAATGATGCACTTGGCCAAAAAGGGCGTATGCGTTTTTTCCTGAATATATTCAGGAAAAAACGCATACGCCCTTTTTGGCCAACCAAGCAAGCTTGCAAAGGAAATCTGCACTACAATGAAGTCTCACTTCCCCCCCCCCCCGGTCAAAAGGGCCATCTGAAAAAAGTGTAAAATCCAGAAAGGCAGGACAGGCCATGGAGAACTGGGAGCCTTGTTATGCTGATGGGCGGGATGTAAATTGCCAACAGACACTCGGGAGAAGTGTATGGTGTTTCCTGAAACATCTAAAAAACAAAGCAACAGAGCCTAGGGCACTTCCACTTATGGTCCTATAGCTTAGGGAAATTAAAATCAAAAAGATACAGCCACCCCAATGTTTGGGACGCCTCTGTTTACAAGAACCTCGTTTACCGTACAAGTTCAATATCACAGAAATTGAAAAATTGATAAAGAACTTGTGGTACTTACGTACAATGCAGTATCACTCAGCAGTGAAATCTATGTCATCAGGCCCGTAGCAGCACAATGAGTGGATTCAGGTACGATGATTCTAACTGAAATAAGTCACACAGAAAAAGAAACATCATAAGATATCAGTAATACACGGAATGTAAACTTGGCTACACAGGAACTGAATTACAGAACAGAACAGGGTCTCAAATTTAGAAAACCAACTTATGCTTGTTTAAGGGTAAAGGTGAGTTGGGGTGCTGCATAAAACCAGAGATTGAAATGAGCACAGATAAAGTTCCTTAAGCCAAATATGGAATAGACAAGAGCTACTCCTTGCTCAACGAAATGGACTCAACACCGCATATTAAACGCCTAAGAATGTACCTGACTCTTAAGTATCTTAAAACCGATGGATTGCTATGTCTCCGAAAGAGAATCAAGCATGTGTACAGGGACATAAACGCAGCAGTGATAGGATTGGAGAGGTTCGGTGAGCAAATGAAGACCCTTTGAAGTCATATTGCATGGTACCCATTCCACGGGTTTCAACTACCCAGGTTTAAGGTATTCTTCCTTCAGCTAAAACATGCATGTGGAACCTAGAGTATGATCAACCATGTGATCGGGAGACGTGTTCAAATATGTCTCAGTTTTCGTACCCTGGTACTCGGGTGCAACATTCCAGACGCTTTACTAACACTCTCCCGACTTGGAGAGTCAGTCCCTTTAACCTCCTGTTTGGCCCAGTTTGCAATTTCTGCGGAAGATGAACAGGAATAGCGAGAACCAATGAGAGACTAGCTGGAGGTGTCTGGACGGGCAAATTTAACTCTCATTTCCCACCAGGAAGAGGAAATAACCAAAGGCTCAGCGTGCCGTGCCGGAACCAGATTAGGGCCTGAAGCCATCCTGCGGTGTTGCGGCCAGCTCACAAGAAAACGAGTTGAAGAAAGGAGCTCAGGGGCACTGTAATTCACAAACCTGCAGAGTTATAAATGACAACTATCGTCCAAAAATATACTGAAGTAAGGCTGCCAAGAGGACTTGAAAGCGGGGCAGAATTGCAGGAAACCGATTTCAGGAGGTAGACTGGAATTGCATTGAAAGCATAGGAAAAGAGGCAGAACGTCCACAATGATGCACTTGGCCAAAAAGGGCGTATGCGTTTTTTCCTGAATATATTCAGGAAAAAACGCATACGCCCTTTTTGGCCAACCAAGCAAGCTTGCAAAGGAAATCTGCACTACAATGAAGTCTCACTTCCCCCCCCCCCGGTAAAAAGGGCCATCTGAAAAAAGTGTAAAATCCAGAAAGGCAGGACAGGCCATGGAGAACTGGGAGCCTTGTTATGCTGATGGGCGGGATGTCAATTGCCAACAGACACTCGGGAGAAGTGTATGGTGTTTCCTGAAACATCTAAAAAACAAAGCAACAGAGCCTAGGGCACTTCCACTTATGGTCCTATAGCTTAGGGAAATTAAAATCAAAAAGATACAGCCACCCCAATGTTTGGGACGCCTCTGTTTACAAGAACCTCGTTTACCGTACAAGTTCAATATCACAGAAAGTGAAAAATTGATAAAGAACTTGTGGTACTTACGTACAATGCAGTATCACTCAGCAGTGAAATCTATGTCATCAGGCCCTTAGCAGCACAATGAGTGGATTCAGGTACGATGATTCTAACTGAAATAAGTCACACAGAAAAAGAAACATCATAAGATATCAGTAATACACGGAATGTAAACTTGGCTACACAGGAACTGAATTACAGAACAGAACAGGGTCTCAAATTTAGAAAACCAACTTATGCTTGTTTAAGGGTAAAGGTGAGTTGGGGTGCTGCATAAAACCAGAGATTGAAATGAGCACAGATAAAGTTCCTTAAGCCAAATATGGAATAGACAAGAGCTACTCCTTGCTCAACGAAATGGACTCAACACCGCATATTAAACGCCTAAGAATGTACCTGACTCTTAAGTATCTTAAAACCTATGGATTGCTATGTCTCCGAAAGAGAATCAAGCATGTGTACAGGGACATAAACGCAGCAGTGATAGGATTGGAGAGGTTCGGTGAGCAAATGAAGACCCTTTGAAGTCATATTGCATGGTACCCATTCCACGGGTTTCAACTACCCAGGTTTAAGGTATTCTTCCTTCAGCTAAAACATGCATGTGGAACCTAGAGTATGATCAACCATGTGATCGGGAGACGTGTTCAAATATGTCTCAGTTTTCGTACCCTGGTACTCGGGTGCAACATTCCAGACGCTTTACTAACACTCTCCCGACTTGGAGAGTCAGTCCCTTTAACCTCCTGTTTGGCCCAGTTTGCAATTTCTGCGGAAGATGAACAGGAATAGCGAGAACCAATGAGAGACTAGCTGGAGGTGTCTGGACGGGCAAATTTAACTCTCATTTCCCACCAGGAAGAGGAAATAACCAAAGGCTCAGCGTGCCGTGCCGGAACCAGATTAGGGCCTGAAGCCATCCTGCGGTGTTGCGGCCAGCTCACAAGAAAACGAGTTGAAGAAAGGAGCTCAGGGGCACTGTAATTCACAAACCTGCAGAGTTATAAATGACAACTATCGTCCAAAAATATACTGAAGTAAGGCTGCCAAGAGGACTTGAAAGCGGGGCAGAATTGCAGGAAACCGATTTCAGGAGGTAGACTGGAATTGCATTGAAAGCATAGGAAAAGAGGCAGAACGTCCACAATGATGCACTTGGCCAAAAAGGGCATATGCGTTTTTTCCTGAATATATTCAGGAAAAAACGCATACGCCCTTTTTGGCCAACCAAGCAAGCTTGCAAAGGAAATCTGCACTACAATGAAGTCTCACTTCCCCCACCCCCCGGTCAAAAGGGCCATCTGAAAAAAGTGTAAAATCCAGAAAGGCAGGACACGCCATGGAGAACTGGGAGCCTTGTTATGCTGATGGGCGGGATGTAAATTGCCAACAGACACTCGGGAGAAGTGTATGGTGTTTCCTGAAACATCTAAAAAACAAAGCAACAGAGCCTAGGGCACTTCCACTTATGGTCCTATAGCTTAGGGAAATTAAAATCAAAAAGATACAGCCACCCCAATGTTTGGGACGCCTCTGTTTACAAGAACCTCGTTTACCGTACAAGTTCAATATCACAGAAAGTGAAAAATGGATAAAGAACTTGTGGTACTTACGTACAATGCAGTATCACTCAGCAGTGAAATCTATGTCATCAGGCCCGTAGCAGCACAATGAGTGGATTCAGGTACGATGATTCTAACTGAAATAAGTCACACAGAAAAAGAAACATCATAAGATATCAGTAATACACGGAATGTAAACTTGGCTACACAGGAACTGAATTACAGAACAGAACAGGGTCTCAAATTTAGAAAACCAACTTATGCTTGTTTAAGGGTAAAGGTGAGTTGGGGTGCTGCATAAAACCAGAGATTGAAATGAGCACAGATAAAGTTCCTTAAGCCAAATATGGAATAGACAAGAGCTACTCCTTGCTCAACGAAATGGACTCAACACCGCATATTAAACGCCTAAGAATGTACCTGACTCTTAAGTATCTTAAAACCGATGGATTGCTATGTCTCCGAAAGAGAATCAAGCATGTGTACAGGGACATAAACGCAGCAGTGATAGGATTGGAGAGGTTCGGTGAGCAAATGAAGACCCTTTGAAGTCATATTGCATGGTACCCATTCCACGGGTTTCAACTACCCAGGTTTAAGGTATTCTTCCTTCAGCTAAAACATGCATGTGGAACCTAGAGTATGATCAACCATGTGATCGGGAGACGTGTTCAAATATGTCTCAGTTTTCGTACCCTGGTACTCGGGTGCAACATTCCAGACGCTTTACTAACACTCTCCCGACTTGGAGAGTCAGTCCCTTTAACCTCCTGTTTGGCCCAGTTTGCAATTTCTGCGGAAGATGAACAGGAATAGCGAGAACCAATGAGAGACTAGCTGGAGGTGTCTGGACGGGCAAATTTAACTCTCATTTCCCACCAGGAAGAGGAAATAACCAAAGGCTCAGCGTGCCGTGCCGGAACCAGATTAGGGCCTGAAGCCATCCTGCGGTGTTGCGGCCAGCTCACAAGAAAACGAGTTGAAGAAAGGAGCTCAGGGGCACTGTAATTCACAAACCTGCAGAGTTATAAATGACAACTATCGTCCAAAAATATACTGAAGTAAGGCTGCCAAGAGGACTTGAAAGCGGGGCAGAATTGCAGGAAACCGATTTCAGGAGGTAGACTGGCATTGCATTGAAAGCATAGGAAAAGAGGCAGAACGTCCACAATGATGCACTTGGCCAAAAAGGGCGTATGCGTTTTTTCCTGAATATATTCAGGAAAAAACGCATACGCCCTTTTTGGCCAACCAAGCAAGCTTGCAAAGGAAATCTGCACTACAATGAAGTCTCACTTCCCCCCGGTCAAAAGGGCCATCTGAAAAAAGTGTAAAATCCAGAAAGGCAGGACACGCCATGGAGAACTGGGAGCCTTGTTATGCTGATGGGCGGGATGTAAATTGCCAACAGACACTCGGGAGAAGTGTATGGTGTTTCCTGAAACATCTAAAAAACAAAGCAACAGAGCCTAGGGCACTTCCACTTATGGTCCTATAGCTTAGGGAAATTAAAATCAAAAAGATACAGCCACCCCAATGTTTGGGACGCCTCTGTTTACAAGAACCTCATTTACCGTACAAGTTCAATATCACAGAAAGTGAAAAATGGATAAAGAACTTGTGGTACTTACGTACAATGCAGTATCACTCAGCAGTGAAATCTATGCCATCAGGCCCGTAGCAGCACAATGAGTGGATTCAGGTACGATGATTCTAACTGAAATAAGTCACACAGAAAAAGAAACATCATAAGATATCAGTAATACACGGAATGTAAACTTGGCTACACAGGAACTGAATTACAGAACAGAACAGGGTCTCAAATTTAGAAAACCAACTTATGCTTGTTTAAGGGTAAAGGTGAGTTGGGGTGCTGCATAAAACCAGAGATTGAAATGAGCACAGATAAAGTTCCTTAAGCCAAATATGGAATAGACAAGAGCTACTCCTTGCTCAACGAAATGGACTCAACACCGCATATTAAACGCCTAAGAATGTACCTGACTCTTAAGTATCTTAAAACCTATGGATTGCTATGTCTCTGAAAGAGAATCAAGCGTGTGTACAGGGACATAAACGCAGCAGTGATAGGATTGGAGAGGTTCGGTGAGCAAATGAAGACCCTTTGAAGTCATATTGCATGGTACCCATTCCACGGGTTTCAACTACCCAGGTTTAAGGTATTCTTCCTTCAGCTAAAACATGCATGTGGAACCTAGAGTATGATCAACCATGTGATCGGGAGACGTGTTCAAATATGTCTCAGTTTTCGTACCCTGGTACTCGGGTGCAACATTCCAGACGCTTTACTAACACTCTCCCGACTTGGAGAGTCAGTCCCTTTAACCTCCTGTTTGGCCCAGTTTGCAATTTCTGCGGAAGATGAACAGGAATAGCGAGAACCAATGAGAGACTAGCTGGAGGTGTCTGGACGGGCAAATTTAACTCTCATTTCCCACCAGGAAGAGGAAATAACCAAAGGCTCAGCGTGCCGTGCCGGAACCAGATTAGGGCCTGAAGCCATCCTGCGGTGTTGCGGCCAGTTCACAAGAAAACGAGTTGAAGAAAGGAGCTCAGGGGCACTGTAATTCACAAACCTGCAGAGTTATAAATGACAACTATCGTCCAAAAATATACTGAAGTAAGGCTGCCAAGAGGACTTGAAAGCGGGGCAGAATTGCAGGAAACCGATTTCAGGAGGTAGACTGGAATTGCATTGAAAGCATAGGAAAAGAGGCAGAACGTCCACAATGATGCACTTGGCCAAAAAGGGCGTATGCGTTTTTTCCTGAATATATTCAGGAAAAAACGCATACGCCCTTTTTGGCCAACCAAGCAAGCTTGCAAAGGAAATCTGCACTACAATGAAGTCTCACTTCCCCCCGGTCAAAAGGGCCATCTGAAAAAAGTGTAAAATCCAGAAAGGCAGGACAGGCCATGGAGAACTGGGAGCCTTGTTATGCTGATGGGCGGGATGTAAGTTGCCAACAGACACTCAGGAGAAGTGTATGGTGTTTCCTGAAACATCTAAAAAACAAAGCAACAGAGCCTAGGGCACTTCCACTTATGGTCCTATAGCTTAGGGAAATTAAAATCAAAAAGATACAGCCACCCCAATGTTTGGGACGCCTCTGTTTACAAGAACCTCGTTTACCGTACAAGTTCAATATCACAGAAAGTGAAAAATGGATAAAGAACTTGTGGTACTTACGTACAATGCAGTATCACTCAGCAGTGAAATCTATGTCATCAGGCCCGTAGCAGCACAATGAGTGGATTCAGGTACGATGATTCTAACTGAAATAAGTCACACAGAAAAAGAAACATCATAAGATATCAGTAATACACGGAATGTAAACTTGGCTACACAGGAACTGAATTACAGAACAGAACAGGGCCTCAAATTTAGAAAACCAACTTATGCTTGTTTAAGGGTAAAGGTGAGTTGGGGTGCTGCATAAAACCAGAGATTGAAATGAGCACAGATAAAGTTCCTTAAGCCAAATATGGAATAGACAAGAGCTACTCCTTGCTCAACGAAATGGACTCAACACCGCATATTAAACGCCTAAGAATGTACCTGACTCTTAAGTATCTTAAAACCGATGGATTGCTATGTCTCCGAAAGAGAATCAAGCATGTGTACAGGGACATAAACGCAGCAGTGATAGGATTGGAGAGGTTCGGTGAGCAAATGAAGACCCTTTGAAGTCATATTGCATGGTACCCATTCCACGGGTTTCAACTACCCAGGTTTAAGGTATTCTTCCTTCAGCTAAAACATGCATGTGGAACCTAGAGTATGATCAACCATGTGATCGGGAGACGTGTTCAAATATGTCTCAGTTTTCGTACCCTGGTACTCGGGTGCAACATTCCAGACGCTTTACTAACACTCTCCCGACTTGGAGAGTCAGTCCCTTTAACCTCCTGTTTGGCCCAGTTTGCAATTTCTGCGGAAGATGAATAGGAATAGCGAGAACCAATGAGAGACTAGCTGGAGGTGTCTGGACGGGCAAATTTAACTCTCATTTCCCACCAGGAAGAGGAAATAACCAAAGGCTCAGCGTGCCGTGCCGGAACCAGATTACGGCCTGAAGCCATCCTGCGGTGTTGCGGCCAGCTCACAAGAAAACGAGTTGATGAAAGGAGCTCAGGGGCACTGTAATTCACAAACCTGCAGAGTTATAAATGACAACTATCGTCCAAAAATATACTGAAGTAAGGCTGCCAAGAGGACTTGAAAGCGGGGCAGAATTGCAGGAAACCGATTTCAGGAGGTAGACTGGCATTGCATTGAAAGCATAGGAAAAGAGGCAGAACGTCCACAATGATGCACTTGGCCAAAAAGGGCGTATGCGTTTTTTCCTGAATATATTCAGGAAAAAACGCATACGCCCTTTTTGGCCAACCAAGCAAGCTTGCAAAGGAAATCTGCACTACAATGAAGTCTCACTTCCCCCAGGTCAAAAGGGCCATCTGAAAAAAGTGTAAAATCCAGAAAGGCAGGACAGGCCATGGAGAACTGGGAGCCTTGTTATGCTGATGGGCGGGATGTAAATTGCCAACAGACACTCGGGAGAAGTGTATGGTGTTTCCTGAAACATCTAAAAAACAAAGCAACAGAGCCTAGGGCACTTCCACTTATGGTCCTATAGCTTAGGGAAATTAAAATCAAAAAGATACAGCCACCCCAATGTTTGGGACGCCTCTGTTTACAAGAACCTCGTTTACCGTACAAGTTCAATATCACAGAAAGTGAAAAATGGATAAAGAACTTGTGGTACTTACGTACAATGCAGTATCACTCAGCAGTGAAATCTATGTCATCAGGCCCGTAGCAGCACAATGAGTGGATTCAGGTACGATGATTCTAACTGAAATAAGTCACACAGAAAAAGAAACATCATAAGATATCAGTAATACACGGAATGTAAACTTGGCTACACAGGAACTGAATTACAGAACAGAACAGGGTCTCAAATTTAGAAAACCAACTTATGCTTGTTTAAGGGTAAAGGTGAGTTGGGGTGCTGCATAAAACCAGAGATTGAAATGAGCACAGATAAAGTTCCTTAAGCCAAATATGGAATAGACAAGAGCTACTCCTTGCTCAACGAAATGGACTCAACACCCCATATTAAACGCCTAAGAATGTACCTGACTCTTAAGTATCTTAAAACCTTTGGATTGCTATGTCTCCGAAAGAGAATCAAGCATGTGTACAGGGACATAAACGCAGCAGTGATAGGATTGGAGAGGTTCGGTGAGCAAATGAAGACCCTTTGAAGTCATATTGCATGGTACCCATTCCACGGGTTTCAACTACCCAGGTTTAAGGTATTCTTCCTTCAGCTAAAACATGCATGTGGAACCTAGAGTATGATCAACCATGTGATCGGGAGACGTGTTCAAATATGTCTCAGTTTTCGTACCCTGGTACTCGGGTGCAACATTCCAGACGCTTTACTAACACTCTCCCGACTTGGAGAGTCAGTCCCTTTAACCTCCTGTTTGGCCCAGTTTGCAATTTCTGCGGAAGATGAACAGGAATAGTGAGAACCAATGAGAGACTAGCTGGAGGTGTCTGGACGGGCAAATTTAACTCTCATTTCCCACCAGGAAGAGGAAATAACCAAAGGCTCAGCGTGCCGTGCCGGAACCAGATTAGGGCCTGAAGCCATCCTGCGGTGTTGCGGCCAGCTCACAAGAAAACGAGTTGAAGAAAGGAGCTCAGGGGCACTGTAATTCACAAACCTGCAGAGTTATAAATGACAACTATCGTCCAAAAATATACTGAAGTAAGGCTGCCAAGAGGACTTGAAAGCGGGGCAGAATTGCAAGAAACCGATTTCAGGAGGTAGACTGGAATTGCATTGAAAGCATAGGAAAAGAGGCAGAACGTCCACAATGATGCACTTGGCCAAAAAGGGCGTATGCGTTTTTTCCTGAATATATTCAGGAAAAAACGCATACGCACTTTTTGGCCAACGACGCAAGCTTGCAAAGAAATCTGCACTACAATGAAGTCTCACTTCCCCCCGGTCAAAAGGGCCATCTGAAAAAAGTGTAAAATCCAGAAAGGCAGGACAGGCCATGGAGAACTGGGAGCCTTGTTATGCTGATGGGCGGGATGTAAACTGCCAACAGACACTCGGGAGAAGTGTATGGTGTTTCCTGAAACATCTAAAAAACAAAGCAACAGAGCCTAGGGCACTTCCACTTATGGTCCTATAGCTTAGGGAAATTAAAATCAAAAAGACACAGCCACCCCAATGTTTGGGACGCCTCTGTTTACAAGAACCTCGTTTACCGTACAAGTTCAATATCACAGAAAGTGAAAAATGGATAAAGAACTTGTGGTACTTACGTACAATGCAGTATCACTCAGCAGTGAAATCTATGTCATCAGGCCCGTAGCAGCACAATGAGTGGATTCAGGTACGATGATTCTAACTGAAATAAGTCACACAGAAAAAGAAACATCATAAGATATCAGTAATACACGGAATGTAAACTTGGCTACACAGGAACTGAATTACAGAACAGAACAGGGTCTCAAATTTAGAAAACCAACTTATGCTTGTTTAAGGGTAAAGGTGAGTTGGGGTGCTGCATAAAACCAGAGATTGAAATGAGCACAGATAAAGTTCCTTAAGCCAAATATGGAATAGACAAGAGCTACTCCTTGCTCAACGAAATGGACTCAACACCGCATATTAAACGCCTAAGAATGTACCTGACTCTTAAGTATCTTAAAACCGATGGATTGCTATGTCTCCGAAAGAGAATCAAGCATGTGTACAGGGACATAAACGCAGCAGTGATAGGATTGGAGAGGTTCGGTGAGCAAATGAAGACCCTTTGAAGTCATATTGCATGGTACCCATTCCACGGGTTTCAACTACCCAGGTTTAAGGTATTCTTCCTTCAGCTAAAACATGCATGTGGAACCTAGAGTATGATCAACCATGTGATCGGGAGACGTGTTCAAATATGTCTCAGTTTTCGTACCCTGGTACTCGGGTGCAACATTCCAGACGCTTTACTAACACTCTCCCGACTTGGAGAGTCAGTCCCTTTAACCTCCTGTTTGGCCCAGTTTGCAATTTCTGCGGAAGATGAACAGGAATAGCGAGAACCAATGAGAGACTAGCTGGAGGTGTCTGGACGGGCAAATTTAACTCTCATTTCCCACCAGGAAGAGGAAATAACCAAAGGCTCAGCGTGCCGTGCCGGAACCAGATTAGGGCCTGAAGCCATCCTGCAGTGTTGCGGCCAGCTCACAAGAAAACGAGTTGAAGAAAGGAGCTCAGGGGCACTGTAATTCACAAACCTGCAGAGTTATAAATGACAACTATCGTCCAAAAATATACTGAAGTAAGGCTGCCAAGAGGACTTGAAAGCGGGGCAGAATTGCAGGAAACCGATTTCAGGAGGTAGACTGGAATTGCATTGAAAGCATAGGAAAAGAGGCAGAACGTCCACAATGATGCACTTGGCCAAAAAGGGCGTATGCGTTTTTTCCTGAATATATTCAGGAAAAAACGCATACGCCCTTTTTGGCCAACCAAGCAAGCTTGCAAAGGAAATCTGCACTACAATGAAGTCTCACTTCTCCCCCCCCCCGGTCAAAAGGGCCATCTGAAAAAAGTGTAAAATCCAGAAAGGCAGGACAGGCCATGGAGAACTGGGAGCCTTGTTATGCTGATGGGCGGGATGTAAATTGCCAACAGACACTCGGGAGAAGTGTATGGTGTTTCCTGAAACATCTAAAAAACAAAGCAACAGAGCCTAGGGCACTTCCACTTATGGTCCTATAGCTTAGGGAAATTAAAATCAAAAAGATACAGCCACCCCAATGTTTGGGACGCCTCTGTTTACAAGAACCTCGTTTACCGTACAAGTTCAATATCACAGAAAGTGAAAAATGGATAAAGAACTTGTGGTACTTACGTACAATGCAGTATCACTCAGCAGTGAAATCTATGTCATCAGGCCCGTAGCAGCACAATGAGTGGATTCAGGTACGATGATTCTAACTGAAATAAGTCACACAGAAAAAGAAACATCATAAGATATCAGTAATACACGGAATGTAAACTTGGCTACACAGGAACTGAATTACAGAACAGAACAGGGTCTCAAATTTAGAAAACCAACTTATGCTTGTTTAAGGGTAAAGGTGAGTTGGGGTGCTGCATAAAACCAGAGATTGAAATGAGCACAGATAAAGTTCCTTAAGCCAAATATGGAATAGACAAGAGCTACTCCTTGCTCAACGAAATGGACTCAACACCGCATATTAAACGCCTAAGAATGTACCTGACTCTTAATTATCTTAAAACCGATGGATTGCTATGTCTCCGAAAGAGAATCAAGCATGTGTACAGGGACATAAACGCAGCAGTGATAGGATTGGAGAGGTTCGGTGAGCAAATGAAGACCCTTTGAAGTCATATTGCATGGTACCCATTCCACGGGTTTCAACTACCCAGGTTTAAGGTATTCTTCCTTCAGCTAAAACATGCATGTGGAACCTAGAGTATGATCAACCATGTGATCGGGAGACGTGTTCAAATATGTCTCAGTTTTCGTACCCTGGTACTCGGGTGCAACATTCCAGACGCTTTACTAACACTCTCCCGACTTGGAGAGTCAGTCCCTTTAACCTCCTGTTTGGCCCAGTTTGCAATTTCTGCGGAAGATGAACAGGAATAGCGAGAACCAATGAGAGACTAGCTGGAGGTGTCTGGACGGGCAAATTTAACTCTCATTTCCCACCAGGAAGAGGAAATAACCAAAGGCTCAGCGTGCCGTGCCGGAACCAGATTAGGGCCTGAAGCCATCCTGCGGTGTTGCGGCCAGCTCACAAGAAAACGAGTTGAAGAAAGGAGCTCAGGGGCACTGTAATTCACAAACCTGCAGAGTTATAAATGACAACTATCGTCCAAAAATATACTGAAGTAAGGCTGCCAAGAGGACTTGAAAGCGGGGCAGAATTGCAGGAAACCGATTTCAGGAGGTAGACTGGAATTGCATTGAAAGCATAGGAAAAGAGGCAGAACGTCCACAATGATGCACTTGGCCAAAAAGGGCGTATGCGTTTTTTCCTGAATATATTCAGGAAAAAACGCATATGCCCTTTTTGGCCAACCAAGCAAGCTTGCAAAGGAAATCTGCACTACAATGAAGTGTCACTCCTCTTCCCCCCCCCGGTCAAAAGGGCCATCTGAAAAAAGTGTAAAATCCAGAAAGGCAGGACAGGCCATGGAGAACTGGGAGCCTTGTTATGCTGATGGGCGGGATGTAAATTGCCAACAGACACTCGGGAGAAGTGTATGGTGTTTCCTGAGACATCTAAAAAACAAAGCAACAGAGCCTAGGGCACTTCCACTTATGGTCCTATAGCTTAGGGAAATTAAAATCAAAAAGATACAGCCACCCCAATGTTTGGGACGCCTCTGTTTACAAGAACCTCGTTTACCGTACAAGTTCAATATCACAGAAAGTGAAAAATGGATAAAGAACTTGTGGTACTTACGTACAATGCAGTATCACTCAGCAGTGAAATCTATGTCATCAGGCCCGTAGCAGCACAATGAGTGGATTCAGGTACGATGATTCTAACTGAAATAAGTCACACAGAAAAAGAAACATCATAAGATATCAGTAATACACGGAATGTAAACTTGGCTACACAGGAACTGAATTACAGAACAGAACAGGGTCTCAAATTTAGAAAACCAACTTATGCTTGTTTAAGGGTAAAGGTGAGTTGGGGTGCTGCATAAAACCAGAGATTGAAATGAGCACAGATAAAGTTCCTTAAGCCAAATATGGAATAGACAAGAGCTACTCCTTGCTCAACGAAATGGACTCAACACCGCATATTAAACGCCTAAGAATGTACCTGACTCTTAATTATCTTAAAACCGATGGATTGCTATGTCTCCGAAAGAGAATCAAGCATGTGTACAGGGACATAAACGCAGCAGTGATAGGATTGGAGAGGTTCGGTGAGCAAATGAAGACCCTTTGAAGTCATATTGCATGGTACCCATTCCACGGGTTTCAACTACCCAGGTTTAAGGTATTCTTCCTTCAGCTAAAACATGCATGTGGAACCTAGAGTATGATCAACCATGTGATCGGGAGACGTGTTCAAATATGTCTCAGTTTTCGTACGCTGGTACTCGGGTGCAACATTCCAGACGCTTTACTAACACTCTCCCGACTTGGAGAGTCAGTCCCTTTAACCTCCTGTTTGGCCCAGTTTGCAATTTCTGCGGAAGATGAACAGGAATAGCGAGAACCAATGAGAGACTAGCTGGAGGTGTCTGGACGGGCAAATTTAACTCTCATTTCCCACCAGGAAGAGGAAATAACCAAAGGCTCAGCGTGCCGTGCCGGAACCAGATTAGGGCCTGAAGCCATCCTGCGGTGTTGCGGCCAGCTCACAAGAAAACGAGTTGAAGAAAGGAGCTCAGGGGCACTGTAATTCACAAACCTGCAGAGTTATAAATGACAACTATCGTCCAAAAATATACTGAAGTAAGGCTGCCAAAAGGACTTGAAAGCGGGGCAGAATTGCAGGAAACCGATTTCAGGAGGTAGACTGGAATTGCATTGAAAGCATAGGAAAAGAGGCAGAACGTCCACAATGATGCACTTGGCCAAAAAGGGCGTATGCGTTTTTTCCTGAATATAGTCAGGAAAAAACGCATACGCCCTTTTTGGCCAACCAAGCAAGCTTGCAAAGGAAATCTGCACTACAATGAAGTCTCACTTCTCCCCCCCCCCCGGTCAAAAGGGCCATCTGAAAAAAGTGTAAAATCCAGAAAGGCAGGACAGGCCATGGAGAACTGGGAGCCTTGTTATGCTGATGGGCGGGATGTAAATTGCCAACAGACACTCGGGAGAAGTGTATGGTGTTTCCTGAGACATCTAAAAAACAAAGCAACAGAGCCTAGGGCACTTCCACTTATGGTCCTATAGCTTAGGGAAATTAAAATCAAAAAGATACAGCCACCCCAATGTTTGGGACGCCTCTGTTTACAAGAACCTCGTTTACCGTACAAGTTCAATATCACAGAAAGTGAAAAATGGATAAAGAACTTGTGGTACTTACGTACAATGCAGTATCACTCAGCAGTGAAATCTATGTCATCAGGCCCGTAGCAGCACAATGAGTGGATTCAGGTACGATGATTCTAACTGAAATAAGTCACACAGAAAAAGAAACATCATAAGATATCAGTAATACACGGAATGTAAACTTGGCTACACAGGAACTGAATTACAGAACAGAACAGGGTCTCAAATTTAGAAAACCAACTTATGCTTGTTTAAGGGTAAAGGTGAGTTGGGGTGCTGCATAAAACCAGAGATTGAAATGAGCACAGATAAAGTTCCTTAAGCCAAATATGGAATAGACAAGAGCTACTCCTTGCTCAACGAAATGGACTCAACACCGCATATTAAACGCCTAAGAATGTACCTGACTCTTAAGTATCTTAAAACCGATGGATTGCTATGTCTCCGAAAGAGAATCAAGCGTGTGTACAGGGACATAAACGCAGCAGTGATAGGATTGGAGAGGTTCGGTGAGCAAATGAAGACCCTTTGAAGTCATATTGCATGGTACCCATTCCACGGGTTTCAACTACCCAGGTTTAAGGTATTCTTCCTTCAGCTAAAACATGCATGTGGAACCTAGAGTATGATCAACCATGTGATCGGGAGACGTGTTCAAATATGTCTCAGTTTTCGTACCCTGGTACTCGGGTGCAACATTCCAGACGCTTTACTAACACTCTCCCGACTTGGAGAGTCAGTCCCTTTAACCTCCTGTTTGGCCCAGTTTGCAATTTCTGCGGAAGATGAACAGGAATAGCGAGAACCAATGAGAGACTAGCTGGAGGTGTCTGGACGGGCAAATTTAACTCTCATTTCCCACCAGGAAGAGGAAATAACCAAAGGCTCAGCGTGCCGTGCCGGAACCAGATTAGGGCCTGAAGCCATCCTGCGGTGTTGCGGCCAGTTCACAAGAAAACGAGTTGAAGAAAGGAGCTCAGGGGCACTGTAATTCACAAACCTGCAGAGTTATAAATGACAACTATCGTCCAAAAATATACTGAAGTAAGGCTGCCAAGAGGACTTGAAAGCGGGGCAGAATTGCAGGAAACCGATTTCAGGAGGTAGACTGGAATTGCATTGAAAGCATAGGAAAAGAGGCAGAACGTCCACAATGATGCACTTGGCCAAAAAGGGCGTATGCGTTTTTTCCTGAATATATTCAGGAAAAAACGCATACGCCCTTTTTGGCCAACCAAGCAAGCTTGCAAAGGAAATCTGCACTACAATGAAGTCTCACTTCCCCCCGGTCAAAAGGGCCATCTGAAAAAAGTGTAAAATCCAGAAAGGCAGGACAGGCCATGGAGAACTGGGAGCCTTGTTATGCTGATGGGCGGGATGTCAATTGCCAACAGACACTCGGGAGAAGTGTATGGTGTTTCCTGAAACATCTAAAAAACAAAGCAACAGAGCCTAGGGCACTTCCACTTATGGTCCTATAGCTTAGGGAAATTAAAATCAAAAAGATACAGCCACCCCAATGTTTGGGACGCCTCTGTTTACAAGAACCTCGTTTACCGTACAAGTTCAATATCACAGAAAGTGAAAAATGGATAAAGAACTTGTGGTACTTACGTACAATGCAGTATCACTCAGCAGTGAAATCTATGTCATCAGGCCCGTAGCAGCACAATGAGTGGATTCAGGTACGATGATTCTAACTGAAATAAGTCACACAGAAAAAGAAACATCATAAGATATCAATAATACACGGAATGTAAACTTGGCTACACAGGAACTGAATTACAGAACAGAACAGGGTCTCAAATTTAGAAAACCAACTTATGCTTGTTTAAGGGTAAAGGTGAGTTGGGGTGCTGCATAAAACCAGAGATTGAAATGAGCACAGATAAAGTTCCTTAAGCCAAATATGGAATAGACAAGAGCTACTCCTTGCTCAACGAAATGGACTCAACACCGCATATTAAACGCCTAAGAATGTACCTGACTCTTAAGTATCTTAAAACCGATGGATTGCTATGTCTCCGAAAGAGAATCAAGCATGTGTACAGGGACATAAACGCAGCAGTGATAGGATTGGAGAGGTTCGGTGAGCAAATGAAGACCCTTTGAAGTCATATTGCATGGTACCCATTCCACGGGTTTCAACTACCCAGGTTTAAGGTATTCTTCCTTCAGCTAAAACATGCATGTGGAACCTAGAGTATGATCAACCATGTGATCGGGAGACGTGTTCAAATATGTCTCAGTTTTCGTACCCTGGTACTCGGGTGCAACATTCCAGACGCTTTACTAACACTCTCCCGACTTGGAGAGTCAGTCCCTTTAACCTCCTGTTTGGCCCAGTTTGCAATTTCTGCGGAAGATGAATAGGAATAGCGAGAACCAATGAGAGACTAGCTGGAGGTGTCTGGACGGGCAAATTTAACTCTCATTTCCCACCAGGAAGAGGAAATAACCAAAGGCTCAGCGTGCCGTGCCGGAACCAGATTAGGGCCTGAAGCCATCCTGCGGTGTTGCGGCCAGCTCACAAGAAAACGAGTTGATGAAAGGAGCTCAGGGGCACTGTAATTCACAAACCTGCAGAGTTATAAATGACAACTATCGTCCAAAAATATACTGAAGTAAGGCTGCCAAGAGGACTTGAAAGCGGGGCAGAATTGCAGGAAACCGATTTCAGGAGGTAGACTGGCATTGCATTGAAAGCATAGGAAAAGAGGCAGAACGTCCACAATGATGCACTTGGCCAAAAAGGGCGTATGCGTTTTTTCCTGAATATATTCAGGAAAAAACGCATACGCCCTTTTTGGCCAACCAAGCAAGCTTGCAAAGGAAATCTGCACTACAATGAAGTCTCACTTCCCCCAGGTCAAAAGGGCCATCTGAAAAAAGTGTAAAATCCAGAAAGGCAGGACAGGCCATGGAGAACTGGGAGCCTTGTTATGCTGATGGGCGGGATGTAAATTGCCAACAGACACTCGGGAGAAGTGTATGGTGTTTCCTGAAACATCTAAAAAACAAAGCAACAGAGCCTAGGGCACTTCCACTTATGGTCCTATAGCTTAGGGAAATTAAAATCAAAAAGATACAGCCACCCCAAAGTTTGGGACGCCTCTGTTTACAAGAACCTCGTTTACCGTACAAGTTCAATATCACAGAAAGTGAAAAATGGATAAAGAACTTGTGGTACTTACGTACAATGCAGTATCACTCAGCAGTGAAATCTATGTCATCAGGCCCGTAGCAGCACAATGAGTGGATTCAGGTACGATGATTCTAACTGAAATAAGTCACACAGAAAAAGAAACATCATAAGATATCAGTAATACACGGAATGTAAACTTGGCTACACAGGAACTGAATTACAGAACAGAACAGGGTCTCAAATTTAGAAAACCAACTTATGCTTGTTTAAGGGTAAAGGTGAGTTGGGGTGCTGCATAAAACCAGAGATTGAAATGAGCACAGATAAAGTTCCTTAAGCCAAATATGGAATAGACAAGATCTACTCCTTGCTCAACGAAATGGACTCAACACCCCATATTAAACGCCTAAGAATGTACCTGACTCTTAAGTATCTTAAAACCTTTGGATTGCTATGTCTCCGAAAGAGAATCAAGCATGTGTACAGGGACATAAACGCAGCAGTGATAGGATTGGAGAGGTTCGGTGAGCAAATGAAGACCCTTTGAAGTCATATTGCATGGTACCCATTCCACGGGTTTCAACTACCCAGGTTTAAGGTATTCTTCCTTCAGCTAAAACATGCATGTGGAACCTAGAGTATGATCAACCATGTGATCGGGAGACGTGTTCAAATATGTCTCAGTTTTCGTACCCTGGTACTCGGGTGCAACATTCCAGACGCTTTACTAACACTCTCCCGACTTGGAGAGTCAGTCCCTTTAACCTCCTGTTTGGCCCAGTTTGCAATTTCTGCGGAAGATGAACAGGAATAGTGAGAACCAATGAGAGACTAGCTGGAGGTGTCTGGACGGGCAAATTTAACTCTCATTTCCCACCAGGAAGAGGAAATAACCAAAGGCTCAGCGTGCCGTGCCGGAACCAGATTAGGGCCTGAAGCCATCCTGCGGTGTTGCGGCCAGCTCACAAGAAAACGAGTTGAAGAAAGGAGCTCAGGGGCACTGTAATTCACAAACCTGCAGAGTTATAAATGACAACTATCGTCCAAAAATATACTGAAGTAAGGCTGCCAAGAGGACTTGAAAGCGGGGCAGAATTGCAAGAAACCGATTTCAGGAGGTAGACTGGAATTGCATTGAAAGCATAGGAAAAGAGGCAGAACGTCCACAATGATGCACTTGGCCAAAAAGGGCGTATGCGTTTTTTCCTGAATATATTCAGGAAAAAACGCTTACGCACTTTTTGGCCAACGACGCAAGCTTGCAAAGAAATCTGCACTACAATGAAGTCTCACTTCCCCCCGGTCAAAAGGGCCATCTGAAAAAAGTGTAAAATCCAGAAAGGCAGGACAGGCCATGGAGAACTGGGAGCCTTGTTATGCTGATGGGCGGGATGTAAACTGCCAACAGACACTCGGGAGAAGTGTATGGTGTTTCCTGAAACATCTAAAAAACAAAGCAACAGAGCCTAGGGCACTTCCACTTATGGTCCTATAGCTTAGGGAAATTAAAATCAAAAAGACACAGCCACCCCAATGTTTGGGACGCCTCTGTTTACAAGAACCTCGTTTACCGTACAAGTTCAATATCACAGAAAGTGAAAAATGGATAAAGAACTTGTGGTACTTACGTACAATGCAGTATCACTCAGCAGTGAAATCTATGTCATCAGGCCCGTAGCAGCACAATGAGTGGATTCAGGTACGATGATTCTAACTGAAATAAGTCACACAGAAAAAGAAACATCATAAGATATCAGTAATACACGGAATGTAAACTTGGCTACACAGGAACTGAATTACAGAACAGAACAGGGTCTCAAATTTAGAAAACCAACTTATGCTTGTTTAAGGGTAAAGGTGAGTTGGGGTGCTGCATAAAACCAGAGATTGAAATGAGCACAGATAAAGTTCCTTAAGCCAAATATGGAATAGACAAGAGCTACTCCTTGCTCAACGAAATGGACTCAACACCGCATATTAAACGCCTAAGAATGTACCTGACTCTTAAGTATCTTAAAACCTATGGATTGCTATGTCTCCGAAAGAGAATCAAGCATGTGTACAGGGACATAAACGCAGCAGTGATAGGATTGGAGAGGTTCGGTGAGCAAATGAAGACCCTTTGAAGTCATATTGCATGGTACCCATTCCACGGGTTTCAACTACCCAGGTTTAAGGTATTCTTCCTTCAGCTAAAACATGCATGTGGAACCTAGAGTATGATCAACCATGTGATCGGGAGACGTGTTCAAATATGTCTCAGTTTTCGTACCCTGGTACTCGGGTGCAACATTCCAGACGCTTTACTAACACTCTCCCGACTTGGAGAGTCAGTCCCTTTAACCTCCTGTTTGGCCCAGTTTGCAATTTCTGCGGAAGATGAACAGGAATAGCGAGAACCAATGAGAGACTAGCTGGAGGTGTCTGGACGGGCAAATTTAACTCTCATTTCCCACCAGGAAGAGGAAATAACCAAAGGCTCAGCGTGCCGTGCCGGAACCAGATTAGGGCCTGAAGCCATCCTGCGGTGTTGCGGCCAGCTCACAAGAAAACGAGTTGAAGAAAGGAGCTCAGGGGCACTGTAATTCACAAACCTGCAGAGTTATAAATGACAACTATCGTCCAAAAATATACTGAAGTAAGGCTGCCAAGAGGACTTGAAAGCGGGGCAGAATTGCAGGAAACCGATTTCAGGAGGTAGACTGGAATTGCATTGAAAGCATAGGAAAAGAGGCAGAACGTCCACAATGATGCACTTGGCCAAAAAGGGCGTATGCGTTTTTTCCTGAATATATTCAGGAAAAAACGCATACGCCCTTTTTGGCCAACCAAGCAAGCTTGCAAAGGAAATCTGCACTACAATGAAGTCTCACTTCTCCCCCCCCCCGGTCAAAAGGGCCATCTGAAAAAAGTGTAAAATCCAGAAAGGCAGGACAGGCCATGGAGAACTGGGAGCCTTGTTATGCTGATGGGCGAGATGTAAATTGCCAACAGACACTCGGGAGAAGTGTATGGTGTTTCCTGAGACATCTAAAAAACAAAGCAACAGAGCCTAGGGCACTTCCACTTATGGTCCTATAGCTTAGGGAAATTAAAATCAAAAAGATACAGCCACCCCAATGTTTGGGACGCCTCTGTTTACAAGAACCTCGTTTACCGTACAAGTTCAATATCACAGAAAGTGAAAAATGGATAAAGAACTTGTGGTACTTACGTACAATGCAGTATCACTCAGCAGTGAAATCTATGTCATCAGGCCCGTAGCAGCACAATGAGTGGATTCAGGTACGATGATTCTAACTGAAATAAGTCACACAGAAAAAGAAACATCATAAGATATCAGTAATACACGGAATGTAAACTTGGCTACACAGGAACTGAATTACAGAACAGAACAGGGTCTCAAATTTAGAAAACCAACTTATGCTTGTTTAAGGGTAAAGGTGAGTTGGGGTGCTGCATAAAACCAGAGATTGAAATGAGCACAGATAAAGTTCCTTAAGCCAAATATGGAATAGACAAGAGCTACTCCTTGCTCAACGAAATGGACTCAACACCGCATATTAAACGCCTAAGAATGTACCTGACTCTTAAGTATCTTAAAACCGATGGATTGCTATGTCTCCGAAAGAGAATCAAGCATGTGTACAGGGACATAAACGCAGCAGTGATAGGATTGGAGAGGTTCGGTGAGCAAATGAAGACCCTTTGAAGTCATATTGCATGGTACCCATTCCACGGGTTTCAACTACCCAGGTTTAAGGTATTCTTCCTTCAGCTAAAACATGCATGTGGAACCTAGAGTATGATCAACCATGTGATCGGGAGACGTGTTCAAATATGTCTCAGTTTTCGTACCCTGGTACTCGGGTGCAACATTCCAGACGCTTTACTAACACTCTCCCGACTTGGAGAGTCAGTCCCTTTAACCTCCTGTTTGGCCCAGTTTGCAATTTCTGCGGAAGATGAATAGGAATAGCGAGAACCAATGAGAGACTAGCTGGAGGTGTCTGGACGGGCAAATTTAACTCTCATTTCCCACCAGGAAGAGGAAATAACCAAAGGCTCAGCGTGCCGTGCCGGAACCAGATTAGGGCCTGAAGCCATCCTGCGGTGTTGCGGCCAGCTCACAAGAAAACGAGTTGATGAAAGGAGCTCAGGGGCACTGTAATTCACAAACCTGCAGAGTTATAAATGACAACTATCGTCCAAAAATATACTGAAGTAAGGCTGCCAAGAGGACTTGAAAGCGGGGCAGAATTGCAGGAAACCGATTTCAGGAGGTAGACTGGCATTGCATTGAAAGCATAGGAAAAGAGGCAGAACGTCCACAATGATGCACTTGGCCAAAAAGGGCGTATGCGTTTTTTCCTGAATATATTCAGGAAAAAACGCATACGCCCTTTTTGGCCAACCAAGCAAGCTTGCAAAGGAAATCTGCACTACAATGAAGTCTCACTTCCCCCAGGTCAAAAGGGTCATCTGAAAAAAGTGTAAAATCCAGAAAGGCAGGACAGGCCATGGAGAACTGGGAGCCTTGTTATGCTGATGGGCGGGATGTAAATTGCCAACAGACACTCGGGAGAAGTGTATGGTGTTTCCTGAAACATCTAAAAAACAAAGCAACAGAGCCTAGGGCACTTCCACTTATGGTCCTATAGCTTAGGGAAATTAAAATCAAAAAGATACAGCCACCCCAAAGTTTGGGACGCCTCTGTTTACAAGAACCTCGTTTACCGTACAAGTTCAATATCACAGAAAGTGAAAAATGGATAAAGAACTTGTGGTACTTACGTACAATGCAGTATCACTCAGCAGTGAAATCTATGTCATCAGGCCCGTAGCAGCACAATGAGTGGATTCAGGTACGATGATTCTAACTGAAATAAGTCACACAGAAAAAGAAACATCATAAGATATCAGTAATACACGGAATGTAAACTTGGCTACACAGGAACTGAATTACAGAACAGAACAGGGTCTCAAATTTAGAAAACCAACTTATGCTTGTTTAAGGGTAAAGGTGAGTTGGGGTGCTGCATAAAACCAGAGATTGAAATGAGCACAGATAAAGTTCCTTAAGCCAAATATGGAATAGACAAGAGCTACTCCTTGCTCAACGAAATGGACTCAACACCCCATATTAAACGCCTAAGAATGTACCTGACTCTTAAGTATCTTAAAACCTTTGGATTGCTATGTCTCCGAAAGAGAATCAAGCATGTGTACAGGGACATAAACGCAGCAGTGATAGGATTGGAGAGGTTCGGTGAGCAAATGAAGACCCTTTGAAGTCATATTGCATGGTACCCATTCCACGGGTTTCAACTACCCAGGTTTAAGGAATTCTTCCTTCAGCTAAAACATGCATGTGGAACCTAGAGTATGATCAACCATGTGATCGGGAGACGTGTTCAAATATGTCTCAGTTTTCGTACCCTGGTACTCGGGTGCAACATTCCAGACGCTTTACTAACACTCTCCCGACTTGGAGAGTCAGTCCCTTTAACCTCCTGTTTGGCCCAGTTTGCAATTTCTGCGGAAGATGAACAGGAATAGCGAGAACCAATGAGAGACTAGCTGGAGGTGTCTGGACGGGCAAATTTAACTCTCATTTCCCACCAGGAAGAGGAAATAACCAAAGGCTCAGCGTGCCGTGCCGGAACCAGATTAGGGCCTGAAGCCATCCTGCGGTGTTGCGGCCAGCTCACAAGAAAACGAGTTGAAGAAAGGAGCTCAGGGGCACTGTAATTCACAAACCTGCAGAGTTATAAATGACAACTATCGTCCAAAAATATACTGAAGTAAGGCTGCCAAGAGGACTTGAAAGCGGGGCAGAATTGCAGGAAACCGATTTCAGGAGGTAGACTGGAATTGCATTGAAAGCATAGGAAAAGAGGCAGAACGTCCACAATGATGCACTTGGCCAAAAAGGGCGTATGCGTTTTTTCCTGAATATATTCAGGAAAAAACGCATACGCCCTTTTTGGCCAACCAAGCAAGCTTGCAAAGGAAATCTGCACTACAATGAAGTCTCACTTCTCCCCCCCCCCCGGTCAAAAGGGCCATCTGAAAAAAGTGTAAAATCCAGAAAGGCAGGACAGGCCATGGAGAACTGGGAGCCTTGTTATGCTGATGGGCGGGATGTCAATTGCCAACAGACACTCGGGAGAAGTGTATGGTGTTTCCTGAGACATCTAAAAAACAAAGCAACAGAGCCTAGGGCACTTCCACTTATGGTCCTATAGCTTAGGGAAATTAAAATCAAAAAGATACAGCCACCCCAATGTTTGGGACGCCTCTGTTTACAAGAACCTCGTTTACCGTACAAGTTCAATATCACAGAAAGTGAAAAATGGATAAAGAACTTGTGGTACTTACGTACAATGCAGTATCACTCAGCAGTGAAATCTATGTCATCAGGCCCGTAGCAGCACAATGAGTGGATTCAGGTACGATGATTCTAACTGAAATAAGTCACACAGAAAAAGAAACATCATAAGATATCAGTAATACACGGAATGTAAACTTGGCTACACAGGAACTGAATTACAGAACAGAACAGGGTCTCAAATTTAGAAAACCAACTTATGCTTGTTTAAGGGTAAAGGTGAGTTGGGGTGCTGCATAAAACCAGAGATTGAAATGAGCACAGATAAAGTTCCTTAAGCCAAATATGGAATAGACAAGAGCTACTCCTTGCTCAACGAAATGGACTCAACACCGCATATTAAACGCCTAAGAATGTACCTGACTCTTAAGTATCTTAAAACCGATGGATTGCTATGTCTCCGAAAGAGAATCAAGCGTGTGTACAGGGACATAAACGCAGCAGTGATAGGATTGGAGAGGTTCGGTGAGCAAATGAAGACCCTTTGAAGTCATATTGCATGGTACCCATTCCACGGGTTTCAACTACCCAGGTTTAAGGTATTCTTCCTTCAGCTAAAACATGCATGTGGAACCTAGAGTATGATCAACCATGTGATCGGGAGACGTGTTCAAATATGTCTCAGTTTTCGTACCCTGGTACTCGGGTGCAACATTCCAGACGCTTTACTAACACTCTCCCGACTTGGAGAGTCAGTCCCTTTAACCTCCTGTTTGGCCCAGTTTGCAATTTCTGCGGAAGATGAACAGGAATAGCGAGAACCAATGAGAGACTAGCTGGAGGTGTCTGGACGGGCAAATTTAACTCTCATTTCCCACCAGGAAGAGGAAATAACCAAAGGCTCAGCGTGCCGTGCCGGAACCAGATTAGGGCCTGAAGCCATCCTGCGGTGTTGCGGCCAGTTCACAAGAAAACGAGTTGAAGAAAGGAGCTCAGGGGCACTGTAATTCACAAACCTGCAGAGTTATAAATGACAACTATCGTCCAAAAATATACTGAAGTAAGGCTGCCAAGAGGACTTGAAAGCGGGGCAGAATTGCAGGAAACCGATTTCAGGAGGTAGACTGGAATTGCATTGAAAGCATAGGAAAAGAGGCAGAACGTCCACAATGATGCACTTGGCCAAAAAGGGCGTATGCGTTTTTTCCTGAATATATTCAGGAAAAAACGCATACGCCCTTTTTGGCCAACCAAGCAAGCTTGCAAAGGAAATCTGCACTACAATGAAGTCTCACTTCCCCCCGGTCAAAAGGGCCATCTGAAAAAAGTGTAAAATCCAGAAAGGCAGGACAGGCCATGGAGAACTGGGAGCCTTGTTATGCTGATGGGCGGGATGTAAGTTGCCAACAGACACTCAGGAGAAGTGTATGGTGTTTCCTGAAACATCTAAAAAACAAAGCAACAGAGCCTAGGGCACTTCCACTTATGGTCCTATAGCTTAGGGAAATTAAAATCAAAAAGATACAGCCACCCCAATGTTTGGGACGCCTCTGTTTACAAGAACCTCGTTTACCGTACAAGTTCAATATCACAG
The DNA here is from genome assembly GCF_963455315.2 of Globicephala melas. NCBI lineage: Eukaryota > Metazoa > Chordata > Mammalia > Artiodactyla > Delphinidae > Globicephala > Globicephala melas. The sequence goes on from NW_027207408.1 coordinate 28,715, forward strand.
AAAGTGAAAAATGGATAAAGAACTTGTGGTACTTACGTACAATGCAGTATCACTCAGCAGTGAAATCTATGTCATCAGGCCCGTAGCAGCACAATGAGTGGATTCAGGTACGATGATTCTAACTGAAATAAGTCACACAGAAAAAGAAACATCATAAGATATCAATAATACACGGAATGTAAACTTGGCTACACAGGAACTGAATTACAGAACAGAACAGGGTCTCAAATTTAGAAAACCAACTTATGCTTGTTTAAGGGTAAAGGTGAGTTGGGGTGCTGCATAAAACCAGAGATTGAAATGAGCACAGATAAAGTTCCTTAAGCCAAATATGGAATAGACAAGAGCTACTCCTTGCTCAACGAAATGGACTCAACACCGCATATTAAACGCCTAAGAATGTACCTGACTCTTAAGTATCTTAAAACCGATGGATTGCTATGTCTCCGAAAGAGAATCAAGCATGTGTACAGGGACATAAACGCAGCAGTGATAGGATTGGAGAGGTTCGGTGAGCAAATGAAGACCCTTTGAAGTCATATTGCATGGTACCCATTCCACGGGTTTCAACTACCCAGGTTTAAGGTATTCTTCCTTCAGCTAAAACATGCATGTGGAACCTAGAGTATGATCAACCATGTGATCGGGAGACGTGTTCAAATATGTCTCAGTTTTCGTACCCTGGTACTCGGGTGCAACATTCCAGACGCTTTACTAACACTCTCCCGACTTGGAGAGTCAGTCCCTTTAACCTCCTGTTTGGCCCAGTTTGCAATTTCTGCGGAAGATGAATAGGAATAGCGAGAACCAATGAGAGACTAGCTGGAGGTGTCTGGACGGGCAAATTTAACTCTCATTTCCCACCAGGAAGAGGAAATAACCAAAGGCTCAGCGTGCCGTGCCGGAACCAGATTAGGGCCTGAAGCCATCCTGCGGTGTTGCGGCCAGCTCACAAGAAAACGAGTTGATGAAAGGAGCTCAGGGGCACTGTAATTCACAAACCTGCAGAGTTATAAATGACAACTATCGTCCAAAAATATACTGAAGTAAGGCTGCCAAGAGGACTTGAAAGCGGGGCAGAATTGCAGGAAACCGATTTCAGGAGGTAGACTGGCATTGCATTGAAAGCATAGGAAAAGAGGCAGAACGTCCACAATGATGCACTTGGCCAAAAAGGGCGTATGCGTTTTTTCCTGAATATATTCAGGAAAAAACGCATACGCCCTTTTTGGCCAACCAAGCAAGCTTGCAAAGGAAATCTGCACTACAATGAAGTCTCACTTCCCCCAGGTCAAAAGGGCCATCTGAAAAAAGTGTAAAATCCAGAAAGGCAGGACAGGCCATGGAGAACTGGGAGCCTTGTTATGCTGATGGGCGGGATGTAAATTGCCAACAGACACTCGGGAGAAGTGTATGGTGTTTCCTGAAACATCTAAAAAACAAAGCAACAGAGCCTAGGGCACTTCCACTTATGGTCCTATAGCTTAGGGAAATTAAAATCAAAAAGATACAGCCACCCCAAAGTTTGGGACGCCTCTGTTTACAAGAACCTCGTTTACCGTACAAGTTCAATATCACAGAAAGTGAAAAATGGATAAAGAACTTGTGGTACTTACGTACAATGCAGTATCACTCAGCAGTGAAATCTATGTCATCAGGCCCGTAGCAGCACAATGAGTGGATTCAGGTACGATGATTCTAACTGAAATAAGTCACACAGAAAAAGAAACATCATAAGATATCAGTAATACACGGAATGTAAACTTGGCTACACAGGAACTGAATTACAGAACAGAACAGGGTCTCAAATTTAGAAAACCAACTTATGCTTGTTTAAGGGTAAAGGTGAGTTGGGGTGCTGCATAAAACCAGAGATTGAAATGAGCACAGATAAAGTTCCTTAAGCCAAATATGGAATAGACAAGAGCTACTCCTTGCTCAACGAAATGGACTCAACACCCCATATTAAACGCCTAAGAATGTACCTGACTCTTAAGTATCTTAAAACCTTTGGATTGCTATGTCTCCGAAAGAGAATCAAGCATGTGTACAGGGACATAAACGCAGCAGTGATAGGATTGGAGAGGTTCGGTGAGCAAATGAAGACCCTTTGAAGTCATATTGCATGGTACCCATTCCACGGGTTTCAACTACCCAGGTTTAAGGTATTCTTCCTTCAGCTAAAACATGCATGTGGAACCTAGAGTATGATCAACCATGTGATCGGGAGACGTGTTCAAATATGTCTCAGTTTTCGTACCCTGGTACTCGGGTGCAACATTCCAGACGCTTTACTAACACTCTCCCGACTTGGAGAGTCAGTCCCTTTAACCTCCTGTTTGGCCCAGTTTGCAATTTCTGCGGAAGATGAACAGGAATAGTGAGAACCAATGAGAGACTAGCTGGAGGTGTCTGGACGGGCAAATTTAACTCTCATTTCCCACCAGGAAGAGGAAATAACCAAAGGCTCAGCGTGCCGTGCCGGAACCAGATTAGGGCCTGAAGCCATCCTGCGGTGTTGCGGCCAGCTCACAAGAAAACGAGTTGAAGAAAGGAGCTCAGGGGCACTGTAATTCACAAACCTGCAGAGTTATAAATGACAACTATCGTCCAAAAATATACTGAAGTAAGGCTGCCAAGAGGACTTGAAAGCGGGGCAGAATTGCAAGAAACCGATTTCAGGAGGTAGACTGGAATTGCATTGAAAGCATAGGAAAAGAGGCAGAACGTCCACAATGATGCACTTGGCCAAAAAGGGCGTATGCGTTTTTTCCTGAATATATTCAGGAAAAAACGCATACGCACTTTTTGGCCAACGACGCAAGCTTGCAAAGAAATCTGCACTACAATGAAGTCTCACTTCCCCCCGGTCAAAAGGGCCATCTGAAAAAAGTGTAAAATCCAGAAAGGCAGGACAGGCCATGGAGAACTGGGAGCCTTGTTATGCTGATGGGCGGGATGTAAACTGCCAACAGACACTCGGGAGAAGTGTATGGTGTTTCCTGAAACATCTAAAAAACAAAGCAACAGAGCCTAGGGCACTTCCACTTATGGTCCTATAGCTTAGGGAAATTAAAATCAAAAAGACACAGCCACCCCAATGTTTGGGACGCCTCTGTTTACAAGAACCTCGTTTACCGTACAAGTTCAATATCACAGAAAGTGAAAAATGGATAAAGAACTTGTGGTACTTACGTACAATGCAGTATCACTCAGCAGTGAAATCTATGTCATCAGGCCCGTAGCAGCACAATGAGTGGATTCAGGTACGATGATTCTAACTGAAATAAGTCACACAGAAAAAGAAACATCATAAGATATCAGTAATACACGGAATGTAAACTTGGCTACACAGGAACTGAATTACAGAACAGAACAGGGTCTCAAATTTAGAAAACCAACTTATGCTTGTTTAAGGGTAAAGGTGAGTTGGGGTGCTGCATAAAACCAGAGATTGAAATGAGCACAGATAAAGTTCCTTAAGCCAAATATGGAATAGACAAGAGCTACTCCTTGCTCAACGAAATGGACTCAACACCGCATATTAAACGCCTAAGAATGTACCTGACTCTTAAGTATCTTAAAACCTATGGATTGCTATGTCTCCGAAAGAGAATCAAGCATGTGTACAGGGACATAAACGCAGCAGTGATAGGATTGGAGAGGTTCGGTGAGCAAATGAAGACCCTTTGAAGTCATATTGCATGGTACCCATTCCACGGGTTTCAACTACCCAGGTTTAAGGTATTCTTCCTTCAGCTAAAACATGCATGTGGAACCTAGAGTATGATCAACCATGTGATCGGGAGACGTGTTCAAATATGTCTCAGTTTTCGTACCCTGGTACTCGGGTGCAACATTCCAGACGCTTTACTAACACTCTCCCGACTTGGAGAGTCAGTCCCTTTAACCTCCTGTTTGGCCCAGTTTGCAATTTCTGCGGAAGATGAACAGGAATAGCGAGAACCAATGAGAGACTAGCTGGAGGTGTCTGGACGGGCAAATTTAACTCTCATTTCCCACCAGGAAGAGGAAATAACCAAAGGCTCAGCGTGCCGTGCCGGAACCAGATTAGGGCCTGAAGCCATCCTGCGGTGTTGCGGCCAGCTCACAAGAAAACGAGTTGAAGAAAGGAGCTCAGGGGCACTGTAATTCACAAACCTGCAGAGTTATAAATGACAACTATCGTCCAAAAATATACTGAAGTAAGGCTGCCAAGAGGACTTGAAAGCGGGGCAGAATTGCAGGAAACCGATTTCAGGAGGTAGACTGGAATTGCATTGAAAGCATAGGAAAAGAGGCAGAACGTCCACAATGATGCACTTGGCCAAAAAGGGCGTATGCGTTTTTTCCTGAATATATTCAGGAAAAAACGCATACGCCCTTTTTGGCCAACCAAGCAAGCTTGCAAAGGAAATCTGCACTACAATGAAGTCTCACTTCTCCCCCCCCCCGGTCAAAAGGGCCATCTGAAAAAAGTGTAAAATCCAGAAAGGCAGGACAGGCCATGGAGAACTGGGAGCCTTGTTATGCTGATGGGCGGGATGTAAATTGCCAACAGACACTCGGGAGAAGTGTATGGTGTTTCCTGAGACATCTAAAAAACAAAGCAACAGAGCCTAGGGCACTTCCACTTATGGTCCTATAGCTTAGGGAAATTAAAATCAAAAAGATACAGCCACCCCAATGTTTGGGACGCCTCTGTTTACAAGAACCTCGTTTACCGTACAAGTTCAATATCACAGAAAGTGAAAAATGGATAAAGAACTTGTGGTACTTACGTACAATGCAGTATCACTCAGCAGTGAAATCTATGTCATCAGGCCCGTAGCAGCACAATGAGTGGATTCAGGTACGATGATTCTAACTGAAATAAGTCACACAGAAAAAGAAACATCATAAGATATCAGTAATACACGGAATGTAAACTTGGCTACACAGGAACTGAATTACAGAACAGAACAGGGTCTCAAATTTAGAAAACCAACTTATGCTTGTTTAAGGGTAAAGGTGAGTTGGGGTGCTGCATAAAACCAGAGATTGAAATGAGCACAGATAAAGTTCCTTAAGCCAAATATGGAATAGACAAGAGCTACTCCTTGCTCAACGAAATGGACTCAACACCGCATATTAAACGCCTAAGAATGTACCTGACTCTTAAGTATCTTAAAACCGATGGATTGCTATGTCTCCGAAAGAGAATCAAGCGTGTGTACAGGGACATAAACGCAGCAGTGATAGGATTGGAGAGGTTCGGTGAGCAAATGAAGACCCTTTGAAGTCATATTGCATGGTACCCATTCCACGGGTTTCAACTACCCAGGTTTAAGGTATTCTTCCTTCAGCTAAAACATGCATGTGGAACCTAGAGTATGATCAACCATGTGATCGGGAGACGTGTTCAAATATGTCTCAGTTTTCGTACCCTGGTACTCGGGTGCAACATTCCAGACGCTTTACTAACACTCTCCCGACTTGGAGAGTCAGTCCCTTTAACCTCCTGTTTGGCCCAGTTTGCAATTTCTGCGGAAGATGAACAGGAATAGCGAGAACCAATGAGAGACTAGCTGGAGGTGTCTGGACGGGCAAATTTAACTCTCATTTCCCACCAGGAAGAGGAAATAACCAAAGGCTCAGCGTGCCGTGCCGGAACCAGATTAGGGCCTGAAGCCATCCTGCGGTGTTGCGGCCAGCTCACAAGAAAACGAGTTGAAGAAAGGAGCTCAGGGGCACTGTAATTCACAAACCTGCAGAGTTATAAATGACAACTATCGTCCAAAAATATACTGAAGTAAGGCTGCCAAGAGGACTTGAAAGCGGGGCAGAATTGCAGGAAACCGATTTCAGGAGGTAGACTGGAATTGCATTGAAAGCATAGGAAAAGAGGCAGAACGTCCACAATGATGCACTTGGCCAAAAAGGGCGTATGCGTTTTTTCCTGAATATATTCAGGAAAAAACGCATACGCCCTTTTTGGCCAACCAAGCAAGCTTGCAAAGGAAATCTGCACTACAATGAAGTCTCACTTCCCCCCGGTCAAAAGGGCCATCTGAAAAAAGTGTAAAATCCAGAAAGGCAGGACAGGCCATGGAGAACTGGGAGCCTTGTTATGCTGATGGGCGGGATGTCAATTGCCAACAGACACTCGGGAGAAGTGTATGGTGTTTCCTGAAACATCTAAAAAACAAAGCAACAGAGCCTAGGGCACTTCCACTTATGGTCCTATAGCTTAGGGAAATTAAAATCAAAAAGACACAGCCACCCCAATGTTTGGGACGCCTCTGTTTACAAGAACCTCGTTTACCGTACAAGTTCAATATCACAGAAAGTGAAAAATGGATAAAGAACTTGTGGTACTTACGTACAATGCAGTATCACTCAGCAGTGAAATCTATGTCATCAGGCCCGTAGCAGCACAATGAGTGGATTCAGGTACGATGATTCTAACTGAAATAAGTCACACAGAAAAAGAAACATCATAAGATATCAGTAATACACGGAATGTAAACTTGGCTACACAGGAACTGAATTACAGAACAGAACAGGGTCTCAAATTTAGAAAACCAACTTATGCTTGTTTAAGGGGAAAGGTGAGTTGGGGTGCTGCATAAAACCAGAGATTGAAATGAGCACAGATAAAGTTCCTTAAGCCAAATACGGAATAGACAAGAGCTACTCCTTGCTCAACGAAATGGACTCAACACCGCATATTAAACGCCTGAGAATGTACCTGACTCTTAAGTATCTTAAAACCTATGGATTGCTATGTCTCCGAAAAAGAATCAAGCATGTGTACAGGGACATAAACGCAGCAGTGATAGGATTGGAGAGGTTCGGTGAGCAAATGAAGACCCTTTGAAGTCATATTGCATGGTACCCATTCCACGGGTTTCAACTACCCAGGTTTAAGGTATTCTTCCTTCAGCTAAAACATGCATGTGGAACCTAGAGTATGATCAACCATGTGATCGGGAGACGTGTTCAAATATGTCTCAGTTTTCGTACCCTGGTACTCGGGTGCAACATTCCAGACGCTTTACTAACACTCTCCCGACTTGGAGAGACAGTCCCTTTAAACTCCTGTTTGGCCCAGTTTGCAATTTCTGCGGAAGATGAACAGGAATAGTGAGAACCAATGAGAGACTAGCTGGAGGTGTCTGGACGGGCAAATTTAACTCTCATTTCCCACCAGGAAGAGGAAATAACCAAAGGCTCAGCATGCCGTGCCGGAAGCAGATTAGGGCCTGAAGCCATCCTGCGGTGTTGCGGCCAGCTCACAAGAAAACGAGTTGAAGAAAGGAGCTCAGGGGCACTGTAATTCACAAACCTGCAGAGTTATAAATGACAACTATCGTCCAAAAATATACTGAAGTAAGGCTGCCAAGAGGACTTGAAAGCGGGGCAGAATTGCAGGAAACCGATTTCAGGAGGTAGACTGGAATTGCATTGAAAGCATAGGAAAAGAGGCAGAACGTCCACAATGATGCACTTGGCCAAAAAGGGCGTATGCGTTTTTTCCTGAATATATTCAGGAAAAAACGCATACGCCCTTTTTGGCCAACCAAGCAAGCTTGCAAAGGAAATCTGCACTACAATGAAGTCTCACTTCCCCCCGGTCAAAAGGGCCATCTGAAAAAAGTGTAAAATCCAGAAAGGCAGGACAGGCCATGGAGAACTGGGAGCCTTGTTATGCTGATGGGCGGGATGTCAATTGCCAACAGACACTCGGGAGAAGTGTATGGTGTTTCCTGAAACATCTAAAAAACAAAGCAACAGAGCCTAGGGCACTTCCACTTATGGTTCTATAGCTTAGGGAAATTAAAATCAAAAAGACACAGCCACCCCAATGTTTGGGACGCCTCTATTTACAAGAACCTCGTTTACCGTACAAGTTCAATATCACAGAAAGTGAAAAATGGATAAAGAACTTGTGGTACTTACGTACAATGCAGTATCACACAGCAGTGAAATCTATGCCATCAGGCCCGTAGCAGCAGAATGAGTGGATTCAGGTACGATGATTCTAACTGAAATAAGTCACACAGAAAAAGAAACATCATAAGATATCAGTAATACACGGAATGTAAACTTGGCTACACAGGAACTGAATTACAGAACAGAACAGGGTCTCAAATTTAGAAAACCAACTTATGCTTGTTTAAGGGTAAAGGTGAGTTGGGGTGCTGCATAAAACCAGAGATTGAAATGAACACAGATAAAGTTCCTTAAGCCAAATATGGAATAGACAAGAGCTACTCCTTGCTCAACGAAATGGACTCAACACCGCATATTAAACGCCTAAGAATGTACCTGACTCTTAAGTATCTTAAAACCGATGGATTGCTATGTCTCCGAAAGAGAATCAAGCATGTGTACAGGGACATAAACGCAGCAGTGATAGGATTGGAGAGGTTCGGTGAGCAAATGAAGACCCTTTGAAGTCATATTGCATGGTACCCATTCCACGGGTTTCAACTACCCAGGTTTAAGGTATTCTTCCTTCAGCTAAAACATGCATGTGGAACCTAGAGTATGATCAACCATGTGATCGGGAGACGTGTTCAAATATGTCTCAGTTTTCGTACCCTGGTACTCGGGTGCAACATTCCAGACGCTTTACTAACACTCTCCCGACTTGGAGAGTCAGTCCCTTTAACCTCCTGTTTGGCCCAGTTTGCAATTTCTGCGGAAGATGAACAGGAATAGCGAGAACCAATGAGAGACTAGCTGGAGGTGTCTGGACGGGCAAATTTAACTCTCATTTCCCACCAGGAAGAGGAAATAACCAAAGGCTCAGCGTGCCGTGCCGGAACCAGATTAGGGCCTGAAGCCATCCTGCGGTGTTGCGGCCAGCTCACAAGAAAACGAGTTGAAGAAAGGAGCTCAGGGGCACTGTAATTCACAAACCTGCAGAGTTATAAATGACAACTATCGTCCAAAAATATACTGAAGTAAGGCTGCCAAGAGGACTTGAAAGCGGGGCAGAATTGCAGGAAACCGATTTCAGGAGGTAGACTGGAATTGTATTGAAAGCATAGGAAAAGAGGCAGAACGTCCACAATGATGCACTTGGCCAAAAAGGGCGTATGCGTTTTTTCCTGAATATATTCAGGAAAAAACGCATACGCCCTTTTTGGCCAACCAAGCAAGCTTGCAAAGGAAATCTGCACTACAATGAAGTCTCACTTCCCCCCGGTCAAAAGGGCCATCTGAAAAAAGTGTAAAATCCAGAAAGGCAGGACAGGCCATGGAGAACTGGGAGCCTTGTTATGCTGATGGGCGGGATGTAAACTGCCAACAGACACTCGGGAGAAGTGTATGGTGTTTCCTGAAACATCTAAAAAACAAAGCAACAGAGCCTAGGGCACTTCCACTTATGGTCCTATAACTTAGGGAAATTAAAATCAAAAAGACACAGCCACCCCATGTTTGGGACGCCTCTGTTTACAAGAACCTCGTTTACCGTACAAGTTCAATATCACAGAAAGTGAAAAATGGATAAAGAACTTGTGGTACTTACGTACAATGCAGTATCACTCAGCAGTGAAATCTATGCCATCAGGCCCGTAGCAGCACAATGAGTGGATTCAGGTACGATGATTCTAACTGAAATAAGTCACACAGAAAAAGAAACATCATAAGATATCAGTAATACACGGAATGTAAACTTGGCTACACAGGAACTGAATTACAGAACAGAACAGGGTCTCAAATTTAGAAAACCAACTTATGCTTGTTTAAGGGTAAAGGTGAGTTGGGGTGCTGCATAAAACCAGAGATTGAAATGAGCACAGATAAAGTTCCTTAAGCCAAATATGGAATAGACAAGAGCTACTCCTTGCTCAACGAAATGGACTCAACACCGCATATTCAACGCCTGAGAATGTACCTGACTCTTAAGTATCTTAAAACCGATGGATTGCTATGTCTCCGAAAGAGAATCAAGCATGTGTACAGGGACATAAACGCAGCAGTGATAGGATTGGAGAGGTTCGGTGAGCAAATGAAGACCCTTTGAAGTCATATTGCATGGTACCCATTCCACGGGTTTCAACTACCCAGGTTTAAGGTATTCTTCCTTCAGCTAAAACATGCATGTGGAACCTAGAGTATGATCAACCATGTGATCGGGAGACGTGTTCAAATATGTCTCAGTTTTCGTACCCTGGTACTCGGGTGCAATATTCCAGACGCTTTACTAACACTCTCCCGCCTTGGAGAGACAGTCCCTTTAAACTCCTGTTTGGCCCAGTTTGCAATTTCTGCGGAAGATGAACAGGAATAGCGAGAACCAATGAGAGACTAGCTGGAGGTGTCTGGACGGGCAAATTTAACTCTCATTTCCCACCAGGAAGAGGAAATAACCAAAGGCTCAGCGTGCCGTGCCGGAACCAGATTAGGGCCTGAAGCCATCCTGCGGTGTTGCGGCCAGCTCACAAGAAAACGAGTTGAAGAAAGGAGCTCAGGGGCACTGTAATTCACAAACCTGCAGAGTTATAAATGACAACTATCGTCCAAAAATATACTGAAGTAAGGCTGCCAAGAGGACTTGAAAGCGGGACAGAATTGCAGGAAACCGATTTCAGGAGGTAGACTGGAATTGCATTGAAAGCATAGGAAAAGAGGCAGAACGTCCACAAGGATGCACTTGGCCAAAAAGGGCGTATGCGTTTTTTCCTGAATATATTCAGGAAAAAACGCATACGCCCTTTTTGGCCAACCAAGCAAGCTTGCAAAGGAAATCTGCACTACAATGAAGTCTCACTTCCCCCCGGTCAAAAGGGCCATCTGAAAAAAGTGTAAAATCCAGAAAGGCAGGACAGGCCATGGAGAACTGGGAGCCTTGTTATGCTGATGGGCGGGATGTCAATTGCCAACAGACACTCGGGAGAAGTGTATGGTGTTTCCTGAAACATCTAAAAAACAAAGCAACAGAGTCTAGGGCACGTCCACTTATGGTCCTATAGCTTAGGGAAATTAAAATCAAAAAGACACAGCCACCCCAATGTTTGGGACGCCTCTGTTTACAAGAACCTCGTTTACCGTACAAGTTCAATATCACAGAAAGTGAAAAATGGATAAAGAACTTGTGGTACTTACGTACAATGCAGTATCACTCAGCAGTGAAATCTATGCCATCAGGCCCGTAGCAGCACAATGAGTGGATTCAGGTACGATGATTCTAACTGAAATAAGTCACACAGAAAAAGAAACATCATAAGATATCAGTAATACACGGAATGTAAACTTGGCTACACAGGAACTGAATTACAGAACAGAACAGGGTCTCAAATTTAGAAAACCAACTTATGCTTGTTTAAGGGTAAAGGTGAGTTGGGGTGCTGCATAAAACCAGAGATTGAAATGAGCACAGATAAAGTTCCTTAAGCCAAATATGGAATAGACAAGAGCTACTCCTTGCTCAACGAAATGGACTCAACACCGCATATTAAACGCCTAAGAATGTACCTGACTCTTAAGTATCTTAAAACTGATGGATTGCTATGTCTCCGAAAGAGAATCAAGCATGTGTACAGGGACATAAACGCAGCAGTGATAGGATTGGAGAGGTTCGGTGAGCAAATGAAGACCCTTTGAAGTCATATTGCATGGTACCCATTCCACGGGTTTCAACTACCCAGGTTTAAGGTATTCTTCCTTCAGCTAAAACATGCATGTGGAACCTAGAGTATGATCAACCATGTGATCGGGAGACGTGTTCAAATATGTCTCAGTTTTCGTACCCTGGTACTCGGGTGCAACATTCCAGACGCTTTACTAACACTCTCCCGACTTGGAGAGTCAGTCCCTTTAACCTCCTGTTTGGCCCAGTTTGCAATTTCTGCGGAAGATGAACAGGAATAGCGAGAACCAATGAGAGACTAGCTGGAGGTGTCTGGACGGGCAAATTTAACTCTCATTTCCCACCAGGAAGAGGAAATAACCAAAGGCTCAGCGTGCCGTGCCGGAACCAGATTAGGGCCTGAAGCCATCCTGCGGTGTTGCGGCCAGCTCACAAGAAAACGAGTTGAAGAAAGGAGCTCAGGGGCACTGTAATTCACAAACCTGCAGAGTTATAAATGACAACTATCGTCCAAAAATATACTGAAGTAAGGCTGCCAAGAGGACTTGAAAGCGGGGCAGAATTGCAGGAAACCGATTTCAGGAGGTAGACTGGAATTGCATTGAAAGCATAGGAAAAGAGGCAGAACGTCCACAATGATGCACTTGGCCAAAAAGGGCGTATGCGTTTTTTCCTGAATATATTCAGGAAAAAACGCATACGCCCTTTTTGGCCAACCAAGCAAGCTTGCAAAGGAAATCTGCACTACAATGAAGTCTCACTTCCCCCCGGTCAAAAGGGCCATCTGAAAAAAGTGTAAAATCCAGAAAGGCAGGACAGGCCATGGAGAACTGGGAGCCTTGTTATGCTGATGGGCGGGATGTCAATTGCCAACAGACACTCGGGAGAAGTGTATGGTGTTTCCTGAAACATCTAAAAAACAAAGCAACAGAGCCTAGGGCACTTCCACTTATGGTCCTATAGCTTAGGGAAATTAAAATCAAAAAGACACAGCCACCCCAATGTTTGGGACGCCTCTGTTTACAAGAACCTCGTTTACCGTACAAGTTCAATATCACAGAAAGTGAAAAATGGATAAAGAACTTGTGGTACTTACGTACAATGCAGTATCACTCAGCAGTGAAATCTATGTCATCAGGCCCGTAGCAGCACAATGAGTGGATTCAGGTACGATGATTCTAACTGAAATAAGTCACACAGAAAAAGAAACATCATAAGATATCAGTAATACACGGAATGTAAACTTGGCTACACAGGAACTGAATTACAGAACAGAACAGGGTCTCAAATTTAGAAAACCAACTTATGCTTGTTTAAGGGTAAAGGTGAGTTGGGGTGCTGCATAAAACCAGAGATTGAAATGAGCACAGATAAAGTTCCTTAAGCCAAATACGGAATAGACAAGAGCTACTCCTTGCTCAACGAAATGGACTCAACACCGCATATTAAACGCCTAAGAATGTACCTGACTCTTAAGTATCTTAAAACCTATGGATTGCTATGTCTCCGAAAGAGAATCAAGCGTGTGTACAGGGACATAAACGCAGCAGTGATAGGATTGGAGAGGTTCGGTGAGCAAATGAAGACCCTTTGAAGTCATATTGCATGGTACCCATTCCACGGGTTTCAACTACCCAGGTTTAAGGTATTCTTCCTTCAGCTAAAACATGCATGTGGAACCTAGAGTATGATCAACCATGTGATCGGGAGACGTGTTCAAATATGTCTCAGTTTTCGTACCCTGGTACTCGGGTGCAACATTCCAGACGCTTTACTAACACTCTCCCGACTTGGAGAGTCAGTCCCTTTAACCTCCTGTTTGGCCCAGTTTGCAATTTCTGCGGAAGATGAACAGGAATAGCGAGAACCAATGAGAGACTAGCTGGAGGTGTCTGGACGGGCAAATTTAACTCTCATTTCCCACCAGGAAGAGGAAATAACCAAAGGCTCAGCGTGCCGTGCCGGAACCAGATTAGGGCCTGAAGCCATCCTGCGGTGTTGCGGCCAGCTCACAAGAAAACGAGTTGAAGAAAGGAGCTCAGGGGCACTGTAATTCACAAACCTGCAGAGTTATAAATGACAACTATCGTCCAAAAATATACTGAAGTAAGGCTGCCAAGAGGACTTGAAAGCGGGGCAGAATTGCAGGAAACCGATTTCAGGAGGTAGACTGGAATTGCATTGAAAGCATAGGAAAAGAGGCAGAACGTCCACAATGATGCACTTGGCCAAAAAGGGCGTATGCGTTTTTTCCTGAATATATTCAGGAAAAAACGCATACGCCCTTTTTGGCCAACCAAGCAAGCTTGCAAAGGAAATCTGCACTACAATGAAGTCTCACTTCCCCCCGGTCAAAAGGGCCATCTGAAAAAAGTGTAAAATCCAGAAAGGCAGGACAGGCCATGGAGAACTGGGAGCCTTGTTATGCTGATGGGCGGGATGTCAATTGCCAACAGACACTCGGGAGAAGTGTATGGTGTTTCCTGAAACATCTAAAAAACAAAGCAACAGAGCCTAGGGCACTTCCACTTATGGTCCTATAGCTTAGGGAAATTAAAATCAAAAAGATACAGCCACCCCAATGTTTGGGACGCCTCTGTTTACAAGAACCTCGTTTACCGTACAAGTTCAATATCACAGAAAGTGAAAAATGGATAAAGAACTTGTGGTACTTACGTACAATGCAGTATCACTCAGCAGTGAAATCTATGTCATCAGGCCCGTAGCAGCACAATGAGTGGATTCAGGTACGATGATTCTAACTGAAATAAGTCACACAGAAAAAGAAACATCATAAGATATCAGTAATACACGGAATGTAAACTTGGCTACACAGGAAATGAATTACAGAACAGAACAGGGTCTCAAATTTAGAAAACCAACTTATGCTTGTTTAAGGGTAAAGGTGAGTTGGGGTGCTGCATAAAACCAGAGATTGAAATGAGCACAGATAAAGTTCCTTAAGCCAAATATGGAATAGACAAGAGCTACTCCTTGCTCAACGAAATGGACTCAACACCCCATATTAAACGCCTAAGAATGTACCTGACTCTTAAGTATCTTAAAACCTATGGATTGCTATGTCTCCGAAAGAGAATCAAGGCATGTGTACAGGGACATAAACGCAGCAGTGATAGGATTGGAGAGGTTCGGTGAGCAAATGAAGACCCTTTGAAGTCATATTGCATGGTACCCATTCCACGGGTTTCAACTACCCAGGTTTAAGGTATTCTTCCTTCAGCTAAAACATGCATGTGGAACCTAGAGTATGATCAACCATGTGATCGGGAGACGTGTTCAAATATGTCTCAGTTTTCGTACCCTGGTACTCGGGTGCAACATTCCAGACGCTTTACTAACACTCTCCCGACTTGGAGAGTCAGTCCCTTTAACCTCCTGTTTGGCCCAGTTTGCAATTTCTGCGGAAGATGAACAGGAATAGCGAGAACCAATGAGAGACTAGCTGGAGGTGTCTGGACGGGCAAATTTAACTCTCATTTCCCACCAGGAAGAGGAAATAACCAAAGGCTCAGCGTGCCGTGCCGGAACCAGATTAGGGCCTGAAGCCATCCTGCGGTGTTGCGGCCAGCTCACAAGAAAACGAGTTGAAGAAAGGAGCTCAGGGGCACTGTAATTCACAAACCTGCAGAGTTATAAATGACAACTATCGTCCAAAAATATACTGAAGTAAGGCTGCCAAGAGGACTTGAAAGCGGGGCAGAATTGCAGGAAACCGATTTCAGGAGGTAGACTGGAATTGCATTGAAAGCATAGGAAAACAGGCAGAACGTCCACAATGATGCACTTGGCCAAAAAGGGCGTATGCGTTCTTTCCTGAATATATTCAGGAAAAAACGCATACGCCCTTTTTGTCCAACCAAGCAAGCTTGCAAAGGAAATCTGCACTACAATGAAGTCTCACTTCCCCCCGGTCAAAAGGGCCATCTGAAAAAAGTGTAAAATCCAGAAAGGCAGGACAGGCCATGGAGAACTGGGAGCCTTGTTATGCTGATGGGCGGGATGTCAATTGCCAACAGACACTCGGGAGAAGTGTATGGTGTTTCCTGAAACATCTAAAAAACAAAGCAACAGAGCCTAGGGCACTTCCACTTATGGTCCTATAGCTTAGGGAAATTAAAATCAAAAAGATACAGCCACCCCAATGTTTGGGACGCCTCTGTTTACAAGAACCTCGTTTACCGTACAAGTTCAATATCACAGAAAGTGAAAAATGGATAAAGAACTTGTGGTACTTACGTACAATGCAGTATCACTCAGCAGTGAAATCTATGTCATCAGGCCCGTAGCAGCACAATGAGTGGATTCAGGTACGATGATTCTAACTGAAATAAGTCACACAGAAAAAGAAACATCATAAGATATCAGTAATACACGGAATGTAAACTTGGCTACACAGGAACTGAATTACAGAACAGAACAGGGTCTCAAATTTAGAAAACCAACTTATGCTTGTTTAAGGGTAAAGGTGAGTTGGGGTGCTGCATAAAACCAGAGATTGAAATGAGCACAGATAAAGTTCCTTAAGCCAAATATGGAATAGACAAGAGCTACTCCTTGCTCAACGAAATGGACTCAACACCGCATATTAAACGCCTAAGAATGTACCTGACTCTTAAGTATCTTAAAACCTATGGATTGCTATGTCTCCGAAAGAGAATCAAGGCATGTGTACAGGGACATAAACGCAGCAGTGATAGGATTGGAGAGGTTCGGTGAGCAAATGAAGACCCTTTGAAGTCATATTGCATGGTACCCATTCCACGGGTTTCAACTACCCAGGTTTAAGGTATTCTTCCTTCAGCTAAAACATGCATGTGGAACCTAGAGTATGATCAACCATGTGATCGGGAGACGTGTTCAAATATGTCTCAGTTTTCGTACCCTGGTACTCGGGTGCAACATTCCAGACGCTTTACTAACACTCTCCCTACTTGGAGAGTCAGTCCCTTTAACCTCCTGTTTGGCCCAGTTTGCAATTTCTGCAGAAGATGAACAGGAATAACGAGAACCAATGAGAGACTAGCTGGAGGTGTCTGGACGGGCAAATTTAACTCTCATTTCCCACCAGGAAGAGGAAATAACCAAAGGCTCAGCGTGCCGTGCCGGAACCAGATTAGGGCCTGAAGCCATCCTGCGGTGTTGCGGCCAGCTCACAAGAAAACGAGTTGAAGAAAGGAGCTCAGGGGCACTGTAATTCACAAACCTGCAGAGTTATAAATGACAACTATCGTCCAAAAATATACTGAAGTAAGGCTGCCAAGAGGATTTGAAAGCGGGGCAGAATTGCAGGAAACCGATTTCAGGAGGTAGACTGGAATTGCATTGAAAGCATAGGAAAAGAGGCAGAACGTCCACAATGATGCACTTGGCCAAAAAGGGCGTATGCGTTTTTTCCTGAATATATTCAGGAAAAAACGCATACGCCCTTTTTGGCCAACCAAGCAAGCTTGCAAAGGAAATCTGCACTACAATGAAGTCTCACTTCCCCCCGGTCAAAAGGGCCATCTGAAAAAAGTGTAAAATCCAGAAAGGCAGGACAGGCCATGGAGAACTGGGAGCCTTGTTATGCTGATGGGCGGGATGTCAATTGCCAACAGACACTCGGGAGAAGTGTATGGTGTTTCCTGAAACATCTAAAAAACAAAGCAACAGAGCCTAGGGCACTTCCACTTATGGTCCTATAGCTTAGGGAAATTAAAATCAAAAAGATACAGCCACCCCAATGTTTGGGACGCCTCTGTTTACAAGAACCTCGTTTACCGTACAAGTTCAATATCACAGAAAGTGAAAAATGGATAAAGAACTTGTGGTACTTACGTACAATGCAGTATCACTCAGCAGTGAAATCTATGTCATCAGGCCCGTAGCAGCACAATGAGTGGATTCAGGTACGATGATTCTAACTGAAATAAGTCACACAGAAAAAGAAACATCATAAGATATCAGTAATACACGGAATGTAAACTTGGCTACACAGGAACTGAATTACAGAACAGAACAGGGTCTCAAATTTAGAAAACCAACTTATGCTTTTTTAAGGGTAAAGGTGAGTTGGGGTGCTGCATAAAACCAGAGATTGAAATGAGCACAGATAAAGTTCCTTAAGCCAAATATGGAATAGACAAGAGCTACTCCTTGCTCAACGAAATGGATTCAACACCCCATATTAAACGCCTAAGAATGTACCTGACTCTTAAGTATCTTAAAACCTATGGATTGCTATGTCTCCGAAAGAGAATCAAGGCATGTGTACAGGGACATAAACGCAGCAGTGATAGGATTGGAGAGGTTCGGTGAGCAAATGAAGACCCTTTGAAGTCATATTGCATGGTACCCATTCCACGGGTTTCAACTACCCAGGTTTAAGGTATTCTTCCTTCAGCTAAAACATGCATGTGGAACCTAGAGTATGATCAACCATGTGATCGGGAGACGTGTTCAAATATGTCTCAGTTTTCGTACCCTGGTACTCGGGTGCAACATTCCAGACGCTTTACTAACACTCTCCCGACTTGGAGAGTCAGTCCCTTTAACCTCCTGTTTGGCCCAGTTTGCAATTTCTGCGGAAGATGAACAGGAATAGCGAGAACCAATGAGAGACTAGCTGGAGGTGTCTGGACGGGCAAATTTAACTCTCATTTCCCACCAGGAAGAGGAAATAACCAAAGGCTCAGCGTGCCGTGCCGGAACCAGATTAGGGCCTGAAGCCATCCTGCGGTGTTGCGGCCAGCTCACAAGAAAACGAGTTGAAGAAAGGAGCTCAGGGGCACTGTAATTCACAAACCTGCAGAGTTATAAATGACAACTATCGTCCAAAAATATACTGAAGTAAGGCTGCCAAGAGGACTTGAAAGCGGGGCAGAATTGCAGGAAACCGATTTCAGGAGGTAGACTGGAATTGCATTGAAAGCATAGGAAAACAGGCAGAACGTCCACAATGATGCACTTGGCCAAAAAGGGCGTATGCGTTTTTTCCTGAATATATTCAGGAAAAAACGCATACGCCCTTTTTGGCCAACCAAGCAAGCTTGCAAAGGAAATCTGCACTACAATGAAGTCTCACTTCCCCCCGGTCAAAAGGGCCATCTGAAAAAAGTGTAAAATCCAGAAAGGCAGGACAGGCCATGGAGAACTGGGAGCCTTGTTATGCTGATGGGCAGGATGTCAATTGCCAACAGACACTCGGGAGAAGTGTATGGTATTTCCTGAAACATCTAAAAAACAAAGCAACAGAGCCTAGGGCACTTCCACTTATGGTCCTATAGCTTAGGGAAATTAAAATCAAAAAGACACAGCCACCCCAATGTTTGGGACGCCTCTGTTTACAAGAACCTCGTTTACTGTACAAGTTCAATATCACAGAAAGTGAAAAATGGATAAAGAACTTGTGGTACTTACGTACAATGCAGTATCACTCAGCAGTGAAATCTATGTCATCAGGCCCGTAGCAGCACAATGAGTGGATTCAGGTACGATGATTCTAACTGAAATAAGTCACACAGAAAAAGAAACATCATAAGATATCAGTAATACACGGAATGTAAACTTGGCTACACAGGAACTGAATTACAGAACAGAACAGGGTCTCAAATTTAGAAAACCAACTTATGCTTGTTTAAGGGTAAAGGTGAGTTGGGGTGCTGCATAAAACCAGAGATTGAAATGAGCACAGATAAAGTTCCTTAAGCCAAATATGGAATAGACAAGAGCTACTCCTTGCTCAACGAAATGGACTCAACACCGCATATTAAACGCCTAAGAATGTACCTGACTCTTAAGTATCTTAAAACCTATGGATTGCTATGTCTCCGAAAGAGAATCAAGCGTGTGTACAGGGACATAAACGCAGCAGTGATAGGATTGGAGAGGTTCGGTGAGCAAATGAAGACCCTTTGAAGTCATATTGCATGGTACCCATTCCATGGGTTTCAACTACCCAGGTTTAAGGTATTCTTCCTTCAGCTAAAACATGCATGTGGAACCTAGAGTATGATCAACCATGTGATCGGGAGACGTGTTCAAATATGTTTCAGTTTTCGTACCCTGGTACTCGGGTGCAACATTCCAGACGCTTTACTAACACTCTCCCGACTTGGAGAGACAGTCCCTTTAACCTCCTGTTTGGCCCAGTTTGCAATTTCTGCGGAAGATGAACAGGAATAGCGAGAACCAATGAGAGACTAGCTGGAGGTGTCTGGACGGGCAAATTTAACTCTCATTTCCCACCAGGAAGAGGAAATAACCAAAGGCTCAGCGTGCCGTGCCGGAACCAGATTAGGGCCTGAAGCCATCCTGCGGTGTTGCGGCCAGCTCACAAGAAAACGAGTTGAAGAAAGGAGCTCAGGGGCACTGTAATTCACAAACCTGCAGAGTTATAAATGACAACTATCGTCCAAAAATATACTGAAGTAAGGCTGCCAAGAGGACTTGAAAGCGGGGCAGAATTGCAGGAAACCGATTTCAGGAGGTAGACTGGAATTGCATTGAAAGCATAGGAAAAGAGGCAGAACGTCCACAATGATGCACTTGGCCAAAAAGGGCGTATGCGTTTTTTTCCTGAATATATTCAGGAAAAAACGCATACGCCCTTTTTGGCCAACCAAGCAAGCTTGCAAAGGAAATCTGCACTACAATGAAGTCTCACTTCCCCCCGGTCAAAAGGGCCATCTGAAAAACGTGTAAAATCCAGAAAGGCAGGACAGGCCATGGAGAACTGGGAGCCTTGTTATGCTGATGGGCGGGATGTAAACTGCCAACAGACACTCGGGAGAAGTGTATGGTGTTTCCTGAAACATCTAAAAAACAAAGCAACAGAGCCTAGGGCACTTCCACTTATGGTCCTATAGCTTAGGGAAATTAAAATCAAAAAGATACAGCCACCCCAATGTTTGGGACGCCTCTGTTTACAAGAACCTCGTTTACTGTACAAGTTCAATATCACAGAAAGTGAAAAATGGATAAAGAACTTGTGGTACTTACGTACAATGCAGTATCACTCAGCAGTGAAATCTATGTCATCAGGCCCGTAGCAGCACAATGAGTGGATTCAGGTACGATGATTCTAACTGAAATAAGTCACACAGAAAAAGAAACATCATAAGATATCAGTAATACACGGAATGTAAACTTGGCTACACAGGAACTGAATTACAGAACAGAACAGGGTCTCAAATTTAGAAAACCAACTTATGCTTGTTTAAGGGTAAAGGTGAGTTGGGGTGCTGCATAAAACCAGAGATTGAAATGAGCACAGATAAAGTTCCTTAAGCCAAATATGGAAGAGACAAGAGCTACTCCTTGCTCAACGAAATGGACTCAACACCGCATATTAAACGTGTAAGAATGTACCTGACTATTAAGTATCTTAAAACCTATGGATTGCTATGTCTCCGAAAGAGAATCAAGCATGTGTACAGGGACATAAACGCAGCAGTGATAGGATTGGAGAGGTTCGGTGAGCAAATGAAGACCCTTTGAAGTCATATTGCATGGTACCCATTCCACGGGTTTCAACTACCCAGGTTTAAGGTATTCTTCCTTCAGCTAAAACATGCATGTGGAACCTAGAGTATGATCAACCATGTGATCGGGAGACGTGTTCAAATATGTCTCAGTTTTCGTACCATGGTACTCGGGTGCAACATTCCAGACGCTTTACTAACACTCTCCCGACTTGGAGAGTCAGTCCCTTTAACCTCCTGTTTGGCCCAGTTTGCAATTTCTGCAGAAGATGGACAGGAATAGCAAGAACCAATGAGAGACTAGCTGGAGGTGTCTGGACGGGCAAATTTAACTCTCATTTCCCACCAGGAAGAGGAAATAACCAAAGGCTCAGCGTGCCGTGCCGGAACCAGATTAGGGCCTGAAGCCATCCTGCGGTGTTGCGGCCAGCTCACAAGAAAACGAGTTGAAGAAAGGAGCTCAGGGGCACTGTAATTCACAAACCTGCAGAGTTATAAATGACAACTATCGTCCAAAAATATACTGAAGTAAGGCTGCCAAGAGGACTTGAAAGCGGGGCAGAATTGCAGGAAACCGATTTCAGGAGGTAGACTGGAATTGCATTGAAAGCATAGGAAAAGAGGCAGAACGTCCACAATGATGCACTTGGCCAAAAAGGGCGTATGCGTTTTTTCCTGAATATATTCAGGAAAAAACGCATACGCCCTTTTTGGCCAACCAAGCAAGCTTGCAAAGGAAATCTGCACTACAATGAAGTCTCACTTCCCCCCGGTCAAAAGGGCCATCTGAAAAAAGTGTAAAATCCAGAAAGGCAGGACAGGCCATGGAGAACTGGGAGCCTTGTTATGCTGATGGGCGGGATGTCAATTGCCAACAGACACTCGGGAGAAGTGTATGGTGTTTCCTGAAACATCTAAAAAACAAAGCAACAGAGCCTAGGGCACTTCCACTTATGGTCCTATAGCTTAGGGAAATTAAAATCAAAAAGATACAGCCACCCCAATGTTTGGGACGCCTCTGTTTACAAGAACCTCGTTTACCGTACAAGTTCAATATCACAGAAAGTGAAAAATGGATAAAGAACTTGTGGTACTTACGTACAATGCAGTATCACTCAGCAGTGAAATCTATGTCATCAGGCCCGTAGCAGCACAATGAGTGGATTCAGGTACGATGATTCTAACTGAAATAAGTCACACAGAAAAAGAAACATCATAAGATATCAGTAATACACGGAATGTAAACTTGGCTACATAGGAACTGAATTACAGAACAGAACAGGGTCTCAAATTTAGAAAACCAACTTATGCTTGTTTAAGGGTAAAGGTGAGTTGGGGTGCTGCATAAAACCAGAGATTGAAATGAGCACAGATAAAGTTCCTTAAGCCAAATATGGAATAGACAAGAGCTACTCCTTGCTCAACAAAATGGACTCAACACCGCATATTAAACGCCTAAGAATGTACCTGACTCTTAAGTATCTTAAAACCTATGGATTGCTATGTCTCCGAAAGAGAATCAAGCATGTGTACAGGGACATAAACGCAGCAGTGATAGGATTGGAGAGGTTCGGTGAGCAAATGAAGACCCTTTGAAGTCATATTGCATGGTACCCATTCCACGGGTTTCAACTACCCAGGTTTAAGGTATTCTTCCTTCAGCTAAAACATGCATGTGGAACCTAGAGTATGATCAACCATGTGATCGGGAGACGTGTTCAAATATGTCTCAGTTTTCGTACCCTGGTACTCGGGTGCAACATTCCAGACGCTTTACTAACACTCTCCCGACTTGGAGAGTCAGTCCCTTTAACCTCCTGTTTGGCCCAGTTTGCAATTTCTGCAGAAGATGGACAGGAATAGCGAGAACCAATGAGAGACTAGCTGGAGGTGTCTGGACGGGCAAATTTAACTCTCATTTCCCACCAGGAAGAGGAAATAACCAAAGGCTCAGCGTGCCGTGCCGGAACCAGATTAGGGCCTGAAGCCATCCTGCGGTGTTGCGGCCAGCTCACAAGAAAACGAGTTGAAGAAAGGAGCTCAGGGGCACTGTAATTCACAAACCTGCAGAGTTATAAATGACAACTATCGTCCAAAAATATACTGAAGTAAGGCTGCCAAGAGGACTTGAAAGCGGGGCAGAATTGCAGGAAACCGATTTCAGGAGGTAGACTGGAATTGCATTGAAAGCATAGGAAAAGAGGCAGAACGTCCACAATGATGCACTTGGCCAAAAAGGGCGTATGCGTTTTTTCCTGAATATATTCAGGAAAAAACGCATACGCCCTTTTTGGCCAACCAAGCAAGCTTGCAAAGGAAATCTGCACTACAATGAAGTCTCACTTCCCCCCGGTCAAAAGGGCCATCTGAAAAAAGTGTAAAATCCAGAAAGGCAGGACAGGCCATGGAGAACTGGGAGCCTTGTTATGCTGATGGGCGGGATGTCAATTGCCAACAGACACTCGGGAGAAGTGTATGGTGTTTCCTGAAACATCTAAAAAACAAAGCAACAGAGCCTAGGGCACTTCCACTTATGGTCCTATAGCTTAGGGAAATTAAAATCAAAAAGATACAGCCACCCCATTGTTTGGGACGCCTCTGTTTACAAGAACCTCGTTTACCGTACAAGTTCAATATCACAGAAAGTGAAAAATGGATAAAGAACTTGTGGTACTTACGTACAATGCAGTATCACTCAGCAGTGAAATCTATGTCATCAGGCCCGTAGCAGCACAATGAGTGGATTCAGGTACGATGATTCTAACTGAAATAAGTCACACAGAAAAAGAAACATCATAAGATATCAGTAATACACGGAATGTAAACTTGGCTACACAGGAACTGAATTACAGAACAGAACAGGGTCTCAAATTTAGAAAACCAACTTATGCTTGTTTAAGGGTAAAGGTGAGTTGGGGTGCTGCATAAAACCAGAGATTGAAATGAGCACAGATAAAGTTCCTTAAGCCAAATATGGAATAGACAAGAGCTACTCCTTGCTCAACGAAATGGACTCAACACCGCATATTAAACGCCTAAGAATGTACCTGACTCTTAAGTATCTTAAAACCTATGGATTGCTATGTCTCCGAAAGAGAATCAAGCATGTGTACAGGGACATAAACGCAGCAGTGATAGGATTGGAGAGGTTCGGTGAGCAAATGAAGACCCTTTGAAGTCATATTGCATGGTACCCATTCCATGGGTTTCAACTACCCAGGTTTAAGGTATTCTTCCTTCAGCTAAAACATGCATGTGGAACGTAGAGTATGATCAACCATGTGATCGGGAGACGTGTTCAAATATGTCTCAGTTTTCGTACCCTGGTACTCGGGTGCAACATTCCAGACGCTTTACTAACACTCTCCCGACTTGGAGAGTCAGTCCCTTTAACCTCCTGTTTGGCCCAGTTTGCAATTTCTGCGGAAGATGAACAGGAATAGCGAGAACCAATGAGAGACTAGCTGGAGGTGTCTGGACGGGCAAATTTAACTCTCATTTCCCACCAGGAAGAGGAAATAACCAAAGGCTCAGCGTGCCGTGCCGGAACCAGATTAGGGCCTGAAGCCATCCTGCGGTGTTGCGGCCAGCTCACAAGAAAACGAGTTGAAGAAAGGAGCTCAGGGGCACTGTAATTCACAAACCTGCAGAGTTATAAATGACAACTATCGTCCAAAAATATACTGAAGTAAGGCTGCCAAAAGGACTTGAAAGCGGGGCAGAATTGCAGGAAACCGATTTCAGGAGGTAGACTGGAATTGCATTGAAAGCATAGGAAAAGAGGCAGAACGTCCACAATGATGCACTTGGCCAAAAAGGGCGTATGCGTTTTTTCCTGAATATAGTCAGGAAAAAACGCATACGCCCTTTTTGGCCAACCAAGCAAGCTTGCAAAGGAAATCTGCACTACAATGAAGTCTCACTTCTCCCCCCCCCCCGGTCAAAAGGGCCATCTGAAAAAAGTGTAAAATCCAGAAAGGCAGGACAGGCCATGGAGAACTGGGAGCCTTGTTATGCTGATGGGCGGGATGTAAATTGCCAACAGACACTCGGGAGAAGTGTATGGTGTTTCCTGAGACATCTAAAAAACAAAGCAACAGAGCCTAGGGCACTTCCACTTATGGTCCTATAGCTTAGGGAAATTAAAATCAAAAAGATACAGCCACCCCAATGTTTGGGACGCCTCTGTTTACAAGAGCCTCGTTTACCGTACAAGTTCAATATCACAGAAAGTGAAAAATGGATAAAGAACTTGTGGTACTTACGTACAATGCAGTATCACTCAGCAGTGAAATCTATGTCATCAGGCCCGTAGCAGCACAATGAGTGGATTCAGGTACGATGATTCTAACTGAAATAAGTCACACAGAAAAAGAAACATCATAAGATATCAGTAATACACGGAATGTAAACTTGGCTACACAGGAACTGAATTACAGAACAGAACAGGGTCTCAAATTTAGAAAACCAACTTATGCTTGTTTAAGGGTAAAGGTGAGTTGGGGTGCTGCATAAAACCAGAGATTGAAATGAGCACAGATAAAGTTCCTTAAGCCAAATATGGAATAGACAAGAGCTACTCCTTGCTCAACGAAATGGACTCAACACCGCATATTAAACGCCTAAGAATGTACCTGACTCTTAAGTATCTTAAAACCGATGGATTGCTATGTCTCCGAAAGAGAATCAAGCGTGTGTACAGGGACATAAACGCAGCAGTGATAGGATTGGAGAGGTTCGGTGAGCAAATGAAGACCCTTTGAAGTCATATTGCATGGTACCCATTCCACGGGTTTCAACTACCCAGGTTTAAGGTATTCTTCCTTCAGCTAAAACATGCATGTGGAACCTAGAGTATGATCAACCATGTGATCGGGAGACGTGTTCAAATATGTCTCAGTTTTCGTACCCTGGTACTCGGGTGCAACATTCCAGACGCTTTACTAACACTCTCCCGACTTGGAGAGTCAGTCCCTTTAACCTCCTGTTTGGCCCAGTTTGCAATTTCTGCGGAAGATGAACAGGAATAGCGAGAACCAATGAGAGACTAGCTGGAGGTGTCTGGACGGGCAAATTTAACTCTCATTTCCCACCAGGAAGAGGAAATAACCAAAGGCTCAGCGTGCCGTGCCGGAACCAGATTAGGGCCTGAAGCCATCCTGCGGTGTTGCGGCCAGCTCACAAGAAAACGAGTTGAAGAAAGGAGCTCAGGGGCACTGTAATTCACAAACCTGCAGAGTTATAAATGACAACTATCGTCCAAAAATATACTGAAGTAAGGCTGCCAAGAGGACTTGAAAGCGGGGCAGAATTGCAGGAAACCGATTTCAGGAGGTAGACTGGAATTGCATTGAAAGCATAGGAAAAGAGGCAGAACGTCCACAATGATGCACTTGGCCAAAAAGGGCGTATGCGTTTTTTCCTGAATATATTCAGGAAAAAACGCATACGCCCTTTTTGGCCAACCAAGCAAGCTTGCAAAGGAAATCTGCACTACAATGAAGTCTCACTTCCCCCCCCCCCCCGGTCAAAAGGGCCATCTGAAAAAAGTGTAAAATCCAGAAAGGCAGGACAGGCCATGGAGAACTGGGAGCCTTGTTATGCTGATGGGCAGGATGTCAATTGCCAACAGACACTCGGGAGAAGTGTATGGTGTTTCCTGAAACATCTAAAAAACAAAGCAACAGAGCCTAGGGCACTTCCACTTATGGTCCTATAGCTTAGGGAAATTAAAATCAAAAAGATACAGCCACCCCAATGTTTGGGACGCCTCTGTTTACAAGAACCTCGTTTACCGTACAAGTTCAATATCACAGAAAGTGAAAAATGGATAAAGAACTTGTGGTACTTACGTACAATGCAGTATCACTCAGCAGTGAAATCTATGTCATCAGGCCCGTAGCAGCACAATGAGTGGATTCAGGTACGATGATTCTAACTGAAATAAGTCACACAGAAAAAGAAACATCATAAGATATCAGTAATACACGGAATGTAAACTTGGCTACACAGGAACTGAATTACAGAACAGAACAGGGTCTCAAATTTAGAAAACCAACTTATGCTTGTTTAAGGGTAAAGGTGAGTTGGGGTGCTGCATAAAACCAGAGATTGAAATGAGCACAGATAAAGTTCCTTAAGCCAAATATGGAATAGACAAGAGCTACTCCTTGCTCAACGAAATGGACTCAACACCGCATATTAAACGCCTAAGAATGTACCTGACTCTTAAGTATCTTAAAACCTATGGATTGCTATGTCTCCGAAAGAGAATCAAGCATGTGTACAGGGACATAAACGCAGCAGTGATAGGATTGGAGAGGTTCGGTGAGCAAATGAAGACCCTTTGAAGTCATATTGCATGGTACCCATTCCACGGGTTTCAACTACCCAGGTTTAAGGTATTCTTCCTTCAGCTAAAACATGCATGTGGAACCTAGAGTATGATCAACCATGTGATCGGGAGACGTGTTCAAATATGTCTCAGTTTTCGTACCCTGGTACTCGGGTGCAACATTCCAGACGCTTTACTAACACTCTCCCGACTTGGAGAGTCAGTCCCTTTAACCTCCTGTTTGGCCCAGTTTGCAATTTCTGCGGAAGATGAACAGGAATAGCGAGAACCAATGAGAGACTAGCTGGAGGTGTCTGGACGGGCAAATTTAACTCTCATTTCCCACCAGGAAGAGGAAATAACCAAAGGCTCAGCGTGCCGTGCCGGAACCAGATTAGGGACTGAAGGCATCCTGCGGTGTTGCGGCCAGCTCACAAGAAAACGAGTTGAAGAAAGGAGCTCAGGGGCACTGTAATTCACAAACCTGCAGAGTTATAAATGACAACTATCGTCCAAAAATATACTGAAGTAAGGCTGCCAAGAGGACTTGAAAGTGGGGCAGAATTGCAGGAAACCGATTTTAGGAGGTAGACTGGAATTGCATTGAAAGCATAGGAAAAGAGGCAGAACGTCCACAATGATGCACTTGGCCAAAAAGGGCGTATGCGTTTTTTCCTGAATATATTCAGGAAAAAACGCATACGCCCTTTTTGGCCAACCAAGCAAGCTTGCAAAGGAAATCTGCACTACAATGAAGTCTCACTTCCACCCCCCCCCCCGGTCAAAAGGGCCATCTGAAAAAAGTGTAAAATCCAGAAAGGCAGGACAGGCCATGGAGAACTGGGAGCCTTGTTATGCTGATGGGCGGGATGTAAATTGCCAACAGACACTCGGGAGAAGTGTATGGTGTTTCCTGAAACATCTAAAAAACAAAGCAACAGAGCCTAGGGCACTTCCACTTATGGTCCTATAGCTTAGGGAAATTAAAATCAAAAAGATACAGCCACCCCAATGTTTGGGACGCCTCTGTTTACAAGAACCTCGTTTACCGTACAAGTTCAATATCACAGAAAGTGAAAAATGGATAAAGAACTTGTGGTACTTACGTACAATGCAGTATCACTCAGCAGTGAAATCTATGTCATCAGGCCCGTAGCAGCACAATGAGTGGATTCAGGTACGATGATTCTAACTGAAATAAGTCAAACAGAAAAAGAAACATCATAAGATATCAGTAATACACGGAATGTAAACTTGGCTACACAGGAACTGAATTACAGAACAGAACAGGGTCTCAAATTTAGAAAACCAACTTATGCTTGTTTAAGGGTAAAGGTGAGTTGGGGTGCTGCATAAAACCAGAGATTGAAATGAGCACAGATAAAGTTCCTTAAGCCAAATATGGAATAGACAAGAGCTACTCCTTGCTCAACGAAATGGATTCAACACCGCATATTAAACGCCTAAGAATGTACCTGACTCTTAAGTATCTTAAAACCTATGGATTGCTATGTCTCCGAAAGAGAATCAAGCATGTGTACAGGGACATAAACGCAGCAGTGATAGGATTGGAGAGGTTCGGTGAGCAAATGAAGACCCTTTGAAGTCATATTGCATGGTACCCATTCCACGGGTTTCAACTACCCAGGTTTAAGGTATTCTTCCTTCAGCTAAAACATGCATGTGGAACCTAGAGTATGATCAACCATGTGATCGGGAGACGTGTTCAAATATGTCTCAGTTTTCGTACCCTGGTACTCGGGTGCAACATTCCAGACGCTTTACTAACACTCTCCCGACTTGGAGAGTCAGTCCCTTTAACCTCCTGTTTGGCCCAGTTTGCAATTTCTGCGGAAGATGAACAGGAATAGCGAGAACCAATGAGAGACTAGCTGGAGGTGTCTGGACGGGCAAATTTAACTCTCATTTCCCACCAGGAAGAGGAAATAACCAAAGGCTCAGCGTGCCGTGCCGGAACCAGATTAGGGCCTGAAGCCATCCTGCGGTGTTGCGGCCAGCTCACAAGAAAACGAGTTGAAGAAAGGAGCTCAGGGGCACTGTAATTCACAAACCTGCAGAGTTATAAATGACAGCTATCGTCCAAAAATATACTGAAGTAAGGCTGCCAAGAGGACTTGAAAGCGGGGCAGAATTGCAGGAAACCGATTTCAGGAGGTAGACTGGAATTGCATTGAAAGCATAGGAAAAGAGGCAGAACGTCCACAATGATGCACTTGGCCAAAAAGGGCGTATGCGTTTTTTCCTGAATATATTCAGGAAAAAACGCATACGCCCTTTTTGGCCAACCAAGCAAGCTTGCAAAGGAAATCTGCACTACAATGAAGTCTCACTTCCCCCCGGTCAAAAGGGCCATCTGAAAAAAGTGTAAAATCCAGAAAGGCAGGACAGGCCATGGAGAACTGGGAGCCTTGTTATGCTGATGGGCGGAATGTAAATTGCCAACAGCCACTAGGCAGAAGTGTATGGTGTTTCCTGAAACATCTAAAAAACAAAGCAACAGAGCCTAGGGCACTTCCACTTATGGTCCTATAGCTTAGGGAAATTAAAATCAAAAAGATACAGCCACCCCAATGTTTGGGACGCCTCTGTTTACAACAACCTCGTTTACCGTACAAGTTCAATATCACAGAAAGTGAAAAATGGATAAAGAAGTTGTGGTACTTACGTACAATGCAGTATCACTCAGCAGTGAAATCTATGTCATCAGGCCCGTAGCAGCACAATGAGTGGATTCAGGTACGATGATTCTAACTGAAATAAGTCACACAGAAAAAGAAACATCATAAGATATCAGTAATACACGGAATGTAAACTTGGCTACACAGGAACTAAATTACAGAACAGAACAGGGTCTCAAATTTAGAAAACCAACTTATGCTTGTTTAAGGGTAAAGGTGAGTTGGGGTGCTGCATAAAACCAGAGATTGAAATGAGCACAGATAAAGTTCCTTAAGCCAAATATGGAATAGACAAGAGCTACTCCTTGCTCAACGAAATGGACTCAACACCGCATATTAAACGCCTAAGAATGTACCTGACTCTTAAGTATCTTAAAACCTATGGATTGCTATGTCTCCGAAAGAGAATCAAGCATGTGTACAGGGACATAAACGCAGCAGTGATAGGATTGGAGAGGTTCGGTGAGCAAATGAAGACCCTTTGAAGTCATATTGCATGGTACCCATTCCACGGGTTTCAACTACCCAGGTTTAAGGTATTCTTCCTTCAGCTAAAACATGCATGTGGAACCTAGAGTATAATCAACCATGCGATCGGGAGACGTGTTCAAATATGTCTCAGTTTTCGTACCCTGGTACTCGGGTGCAACATTCCAGACGCTTTACTAACACTCTCCCGACTTGGAGAGTCAGTCCCTTTAACCTCCTGTTTGGCCCAGTTTGCAATTTCTGCGGAAGATGAACAGGAATAGCGAGAACCAATGAGAGACTAGCTGGAAGTGTCTGGACGAGCAAATTTAACTCTCATTTCCCACCAGGAAGAGGAAATAACCAAAGGCTCAGCGTGCCGTGCCGGAACCAGATTAGGGCCTGAAGGCATCCTGCGGTGTTGCGGCCAGCTCACAAGAAAACGAGTTGAAGAAAGGAGCTCAGGGGCACTGTAATTCACAAACCTGCAGAGTTATAAATGACAACTATCGTCCAAAAATATACTGAAGTAAGGCTGCCAAGAGGACTTGAAAGCGGGGCAGAATTGCAGGAAACCGATTTCAGGAGGTAGACTGGAATTGCATTGAAAGCATAGGAAAAGAGGCAGAACGTCCACAATGATGCACTTGGCCAAAAAGGGCGTATGCGTTTTTTCCTGAATATATTCAGGAAAAAACGCATACGCCCTTTTTGGCCAACCAAGCAAGCTTGCAAAGGAAATCTGCACTACAATGAAGTCTCACTTCCCCCCGGTCAAAAGGGCCATCTGAAAAAAGTGTAAAATCCAGAAAGGCAGGACAGGCCATGGAGAACTGGGAGCCTTGTTATGCTGATGGGCGGGATGTCAATTGCCAACAGACACTCGGGAGAAGTGTATGGTGTTTCCTGAAACATCTAAAAAACAAAGCAACAGAGCCTAGGGCACTTCCACTTATGGTCCTATAGCTTAGGGAAATTAAAATCAAAAAGATACAGCCACCCCAATGTTTGGGACGCCTCTGTTTACAAGAACCTCGTTTACCGTACAAGTTCAATATCACAGAAAGTGAAAAATGAATAAAGAACTTGTGGTACTTACGTACAATGCAGTATCACTCAGCAGTGAAATCTATGTCATCAGGCCCGTAGCAGCACAATGAGTGGATTCAGGTACGATGATTCTAACTGAAATAAGTCACACAGAAAAAGAAACATCATAAGATATCAGTAATACACGGAATGTAAACTTGGCTACACAGGAACTGAATTACAGAACAGAACAGGGTCTCAAATTTAGAAAACCAACTTATGCTTGTTTAAGGGTAAAGGTGAGTTGGGGTGCTGCATAAAACCAGAGATTGAAATGAGCACAGATAAAGTTCCTTAAGCCAAATATGGAATAGACAAGAGCTACTCCTTGCTCAACGAAATGGACTCAACACCGCATATTAAACGCCTAAGAATGTACCTGACTCTTAAGTATCTTAAAACCTATGGATTGCTATGTCTCCGAAAGAGAATCAAGCATGTGTACAGGGACATAAACGCAGCAGTGATAGGATTGGAGAGGTTCGGTGAGCAAATGAAGACCCTTTGAAGTCATATTGCATGGTACCCATTCCACGGGTTTCAACTACCCAGGTTTAAGGTATTCTTCCTTCAGCTAAAACATGCATGTGGAACGTAGAGTATAATCTACCATGTGATCGGGAGACGTGTTCAAATATGTCTCAGTTTTCGTACCCTGGTACTCGGGTGCAACATTCCAGACGCTTTACTAACACTCTCCCGACTTGGAGAGTCAGTCCCTTTAACCTCCTGTTTGGCCCAGTTTGCAATTTCTGCGGAAGATGAACAGGAATAGCGAGAATCAATGAGAGACTAGCTGGAGGTGTCTGGACGGGCAAATTTAACTCTCATTTCCCACCAGGAAGAGGAAATAACCAAAGGCTCAGCGTGCCGTGCCGGAACCAGATTAGGGCCTGAAGCCATCCTGCGGTGTTGCGGCCAGCTCACAAGAAAACGAGTTGAAGAAAGGAGCTCAGGGGCACTGTAATTCACAAACCTGCAGAGTTATAAATGACAACTATCGTCCAAAAATATACTGAAGTAAGGCTGCCAAGAGGACTTGAAAGCGGGGCAGAATTGCAGGAAACCGATTTCAGGAGGTAGACTGGAATTGCATTGAAAGCATAGGAAAAGAGGCAGAACGTCCACAATGATGCACTTGGCCAAAAAGGGCGTATGCGTTTTTTCCTGAATATATTCAGGAAAAAACGCATACGCCCTTTTTGGCCAACCAAGCAAGCTTGCAAAGGAAATCTGCACTACAATGAAGTCTCACTTCCCCCCCCCCCCCGGTCAAAAGGGCCATCTGAAAAAAGTGTAAAATCCAGAAAGGCAGGACAGGCCATGGAGAACTGGGAGCCTTGTTATGCTGATGGGCGGGATGTCAATTGCCAACAGACACTCGGGAGAAGTGTATGGTGTTTCCTGAAACATCTAAAAAACAAAGCAACAGAGCCTAGGCCACTTCCACTTATGGTCCTATAGCTTAGGGAAATTAAAATCAAAAAGATACAGCCACCCCAATGTTTGGGACGCCTCTGTTTACAAGAACCTCGTTTACCGTACAAGTTCAATATCACAGAAAGTGAAAAATGGATAAAGAACTTGTGGTACTTACGTACAATGCAGTATCACTCAGCAGTGAAATCTATGCCATCAGGCCCGTAGCAGCACAATGAGTGGATTCAGGTACGATGATTCTAACTGAAATAAGTCACACAGAAAAAGAAACATCATAAGATATCAGTAATACACGGAATGTAAACTTGGCTACACAGGAACTGAATTACAGAACAGAACAGGGTCTCAAATTTAGAAAACCAACTTATGCTTGTTTAAGGGTAAAGGTGAGTTGGGGTGCTGCATAAAACCAGAGATTGAAATGAGCACAGATAAAGTTCCTTAAGCCAAATATGGAATAGACAAGAGCTACTCCTTGCTCAACGAAATGGACTCAACACCGCATATTAAACGCCTAAGAATGTACCTGACTCTTAAGTATCTTAAAACCTATGGATTGCTATGTCTCCGAAAGAGAATCAAGCATGTGTACAGGGACATAAACGCAGCAGTGATAGGATTGGAGAGGTTCGGTGAGCAAATGAAGACCCTTTGAAGTCATATTGCATGGTACCCATTCCACGGGTTTCAACTACCCAGGTTTAAGGTATTCTTCCTTCAGCTAAAACATGCATGTGGAACCTAGAGTATGATCAACCATGTGATCGGGAGACGTGTTCAAATATGTCTCAGTTTTCGTACCCTGGTACTCGGGTGCAACATTCCAGACGCTTTACTAACACTCTCCCGACTTGGAGAGTCAGTCCCTTTAACCTCCTGTTTGGCCCAGTTTGCAATTTCTGCGGAAGATGAACAGGAATAGCGAGAACCAATGAGAGACTAGCTGGAGGTGTCTGGACGGGCAAATTTAACTCTCATTTCCCACCAGGAAGAGGAAATAACCAAAGGCTCAGCGTGCCGTGCCGGAACCAGATTAGGGCCTGAAGCCATCCTGCGGTGTTGCGGCCAGCTCACAAGAAAACGAGTTGAAGAAAGGAGCTCAGGGGCACTGGAATTCACAAACCTGCAGAGTTATAAATGACAACTATCGTCCAAAAATATACTGAAGTAAGGCTGCCAAGAGGACTTGAAAGCGGGGCAGAATTGCAGGAAACTGATTTCAGGAGGTAGACTGGAATTGCATTGAAAGCATAGGAAAAGAGGCAGAACGTCCACAATGATGCACTTGGCCAAAAAGGGCGTATGCGTTTTTTCCTGAATATATTCAGGAAAAAACGCATACGCCCTTTTTGGCCAACCAAGCAAGCTTGCAAAGGAAATCTGCACTACAATGAAGTCTCACTTCCCCCCGGTCAAAAGGGCCATCTGAAAAAAGTGTAAAATCCAGAAAGGCAGGACAGGCCATGGAGAACTGGGAGCCTTGTTATGCTGATGGGCGGGATGTAAGTTGCCAACAGACACTCAGGAGAAGTGTATGGTGTTTCCTGAAACATCTAAAAAACAAAGCAACAGAGCCTAGGGCACTTCCACTTATGGTCCTATAGCTTAGGGAAATTAAAATCAAAAAGATACAGCCACCCCAATGTTTGGGACGCCTCTGTTTACAAGAACCTCGTTTACCGTACAAGTTCAATATCACAGAAAGTGAAAAATGGATAAAGAACTTGTGGTACTTACGTACAATGCAGTATCACTCAGCAGTGAAATCTATGTCATCAGGCCCGTAGCAGCACAATGAGTGGATTCAGGTACGATGATTCTAACTGAAATAAGTCACACAGAAAAAGAAACATCATAAGATATCAGTAATACACGGAATGTAAACTTGGCTACACAGGAACTGAATTACAGAACAGAACAGGGTCTCAAATTTAGAAAACCAACTTATGCTTGTTTAAGGGGAAAGGTGAGTTGGGGTGCTGCATAAAACCAGAGATTGAAATGAGCACAGATAAAGTTCCTTAAGCCAAATATGGAATAGACAAGAGCTACTCCTTGCTCAACGAAATGGACTCAACACCGCATATTAAACGCCTAAGAATGTACCTGACTCTTAAGTATCTTAAAACCTATGGATTGCTATGTCTCCGAAAGAGAATCAAGCATGTGTACAGGGACATAAACGCAGCAGTGATAGGATTGGAGAGGTTCGGTGAGCAAATGAAGACCCTTTGAAGTCATATTGCATGGTACCCATTCCACGGGTTTCAACTACCCAGGTTTAAGGTATTCTTCCTTCAGCTAAAACATGCATGTGGAACCTAGAGTATGATCAACCATGTGATCGGGAGACGTGTTCAAATATGTCTCAGTTTTCGTACCCTGGTACTCGGGTGCAACATTCCAGACGCTTTACTAACACTCTCCCGACTTGGAGAGTCAGTCCCTTTAACCTCCTGTTTGGCCCAGTTTGCAATTTCTGCGGAAGATGAACAGGAATAGCGAGAACCAATGAGAGACTAGCTGGAGGTGTCTGGACGGGCAAATTTAACTCTCATTTCCCACCAGGAAGAGGAAATAACCAAAGGCTCAGCGTGCCGTGCCGGAACCAGATTAGGGCCTGAAGCCATCCTGCGGTGTTGCGGCCAGCTCACAAGAAAACGAGTTGAAGAAAGGAGCTCAGGGGCACTGTAATTCACAAACCTGCAGAGTTATAAATGACAACTATCGTCCAAAAATATACTGAAGTAAGGCTGCCAAGAGGACTTGAAAGCGGGGCAGAATTGCAGGAAACCGATTTCAGGAGGTAGACTGGAATTGCATTGAAAGCATAGGAAAAGAGGCAGAACGTCCACAATGATGCACTTGGCCAAAAAGGGCGTATGCGTTTTTTCCTGAATATATTCAGGAAAAAACGCATACGCCCTTTTTGGCCAACCAAGCAAGCTTGCAAAGGAAATCTGCACTACAATGAACTCTCACTTCCCCCCCCCCCCGGTCAAAAGGGCCATCTGAAAAAAGTGTAAAATCCAGAAAGGCAGGACAGGCCATGGAGAACTGGGAGCCTTGTTATGCTGATGGGCGGGATGTCAATTGCCAACAGACACTCGGGAGAAGTGTATGGTGTTTCCTGAAACATCTAAAAAACAAAGCAACAGAGCCTAGGGCACTTCCACTTATGGTCCTATAGCTTAGGGAAATTAAAATCAAAAAGATACAGCCACCCCAATGTTTGGGACGCCTCTGTTTACAAGAACCTCGTTTACCGTACAAGTTCAATATCACAGAAAGTGAAAAATGGATAAAGAACTTGTGGTACTTACGTACAATGCAGTATCACTCAGCAGTGAAATCTATGTCATCAGGCCCGTAGCAGCACAATGAGTGGATTCAGGTACGATGATTCTAACTGAAATAAGTCACACAGAAAAAGAAACATCATAAGATATCAGTAATACACGGAATGTAAACTTGGCTACACAGGAACTGAATTACAGAACAGAACAGGGTCTCAAATTTAGAAAACCAACTTATGCTTGTTTAAGGGGAAAGGTGAGTTGGGGTGCTGCATAAAACCAGAGATTGAAATGAGCACAGATAAAGTTCCTTAAGCCAAATATGGAATAGACAAGAGCTACTCCTTGCTCAACGAAATGGACTCAACACCGCATATTAAACGCCTAAGAATGTACCTGACTCTTAAGTATCTTAAAACCGATGGATTGCTATGTCTCCGAAAGAGAATCAAGCATGTGTACAGGGACATAAACGCAGCAGTGATAGGATTGGAGAGGTTCGGTGAGCAAATGAAGACCCTTTGAAGTCATATTGCATGGTACCCATTCCACGGGTTTCAACTACCCAGGTTTAAGGTATTCTTCCTTCAGCTAAAACATGCATGTGGAACCTAGAGTATGATCAACCATGTGATCGGGAGACGTGTTCAAATATGTCTCAGTTTTCGTACCCTGGTACTCGGGTGCAACATTCCAGACGCTTTACTAACACTCTCCCGACTTGGAGAGTCAGTCCCTTTAACCTCCTGTTTGGCCCAGTTTGCAATTTCTGCGGAAGATGAACAGGAATAGCGAGAACCAATGAGAGACTAGCTGGAGGTGTCTGGACGGGCAAATTTAACTCTCATTTCCCACCAGGAAGAGGAAATAACCAAAGGCTCAGCGTGCCGTGCCGGAACCAGATTAGGGCCTGAAGCCATCCTGCGGTGTTGCGGCCAGCTCACAAGAAAACGAGTTGAAGAAAGGAGCTCAGGGGCACTGTAATTCACAAAACTGCAGAGTTATAAATGACAACTATCGTCCAAAAATATACTGAAGTAAGGCTGCCAAGAGGACTTGAAAGCGGGGCAGAATTGCAGGAAACCGATTTCAGGAGGTAGACTGGAATTGCATTGAAAGCATAGGAAAAGAGGCAGAACGTCCACAATGATGCACTTGGCCAAAAAGGGCGTATGCGTTTTTTCCTGAATATATTCAGGAAAAAACGCATACGCCCTTTTTGGCCAACCAAGCAAGCTTGCAAAGGAAATCTGCACTACAATGAAGTCTCACTTCCCCCCGGTCAAAAGGGCCATCTGAAAAAAGTGTAAAATCCAGAAAGGCAGGACAGGCCATGGAGAACTGGGAGCCTTGTTATGCTGATGGGCGGGATGTAAGTTGCCAACAGACACTCAGGAGAAGTGTATGGTGTTTCCTGAAACATCTAAAAAACAAAGCAACAGAGCCTAGGGCACTTCCACTTATGGTCCTGTAGCTTAGGGAAATTAAAATCAAAAAGATACAGCCACCCCAATGTTTGGGACGCCTCTGTTTACAAGAACCTCGTTTACCGTACAAGTTCAATATCACAGAAAGTGAAAAATGGATAAAGAACTTGTGGTACTTACGTACAATGCAGTATCACTCAGCAGTGAAATCTATGTCATCAGGCCCGTAGCAGCACAATGAGTGGATTCAGGTACGATGATTCTAACTGAAATAAGTCACACAGAAAAAGAAACATCATAAGATATCAGTAATACACGGAATGTAAACTTGGCTACACAGGAACTGAATTACAGAACAGAACAGGGTCTCAAATTTAGAAAACCAACTTATGCTTGTTTAAGGGTAAAGGTGAGTTGGGGTGCTGCATAAAACCAGAGATTGAAATGAGCACAGATAAAGTTCCTTAAGCCAAATATGGAATAGACAAGAGCTACTCCTTGCTCAACGAAATGGACTCAACACCGCATATTAAACGCCTAAGAATGTACCTGACTCTTAAGTATCTTAAAACCTATGGATTGCTATGTCTCCGAAAGAGAATCAAGCATGTGTACAGGGACATAAACGCAGCAGTGATAGGATTGGAGAGGTTCGGTGAGCAAATGAAGACCCTTTGAAGTCATATTGCATGGTACCCATTCCACGGGTTTCAACTACCCAGGTTTAAGGTATTCTTCCTTCAGCTAAAACATGCATGTGGAACCTAGAGTATAATCAACCATGCGATCGGGAGACGTGTTCAAATATGTCTCAGTTTTCGTACCCTGGTACTCGGGTGCAACATTCCAGACGCTTTACTAACACTCTCCCGACTTGGAGAGTCAGTCCCTTTAACCTCCTGTTTGGCCCAGTTTGCAATTTCTGCGGAAGATGAACAGGAATAGCGAGAACCAATGAGAGACTAGCTGGAAGTGTCTGGACGAGCAAATTTAACTCTCATTTCCCACCAGGAAGAGGAAATAACCAAAGGCTCAGCGTGCCGTGCCGGAACCAGATTAGGGCCTGAAGGCATCCTGCGGTGTTGCGGCCAGCTCACAAGAAAACGAGTTGAAGAAAGGAGCTCAGGGGCACTGTAATTCACAAACCTGCAGAGTTATAAATGACAACTATCGTCCAAAAATATACTGAAGTAAGGCTGCCAAGAGGACTTGAAAGCGGGGCAGAATTGCAGGAAACCGATTTCAGGAGGTAGACTGGAATTGCATTGAAAGCATAGGAAAAGAGGCAGAACGTCCACAATGATGCACTTGGCCAAAAAGGGCGTATGTGTTTTTTCCTGAATATATTCAGGAAAAAACGCATACGCCCTTTTTGGCCAACCAAGCAAGCTTGCAAAGGAAATCTGCACTACAATGAAGTCTCACTTCCCCCCGGTCAAAAGGGCCATCTGAAAAAAGTGTAAAATCCAGAAAGGCAGGACAGGCCATGGAGAACTGGGAGCCTTGTTATGCTGTTGGGCGGGATGTCAATTGCCAACAGACACTCGGGAGAAGTGTATGGTGTTTCCTGAAACATCTAAAAAACAAAGCAACAGAGCCTAGGGCACTTCCACTTATGGTCCTATAGCTTAGGGAAATTAAAATCAAAAAGATACAGCCACCCCAATGTTTGGGACGCCTCTGTTTACAAGAACCTCGTTTACCGTACAAGTTCAATATCACAGAAAGTGAAAAATGGATAAAGAACTTGTGGTACTTACGTACAATGCAGTATCACTCAGCAGTGAAATCTATGTCATCAGGCCCGTAGCAGCACAATGAGTGGATTCAGGTACGATGATTCTAACTGAAATAAGTCACACAGAAAAAGAAACATCATAAGATATCAGTAATACACGGAATGTAAACTTGGCTACACAGGAACTGAATTACAGAACAGAACAGGGTCTCAAATTTAGAAAACCAACTTATGCTTGTTTAAGGGGAAAGGTGAGTTGGGGTGCTGCATAAAACCAGAGATTGAAATGAGCACAGATAAAGTTCCTTAAGCCAAATATGGAATAGACAAGAGCTACTCCTTGCTCAACGAAATGGACTCAACACCGCATATTAAACGCCTAAGAATGTACCTGACTCTTAAGTATCTTAAAACCTATGGATTGCTATGTCTCCGAAAGAGAATCAAGCATGTGTACAGGGACATAAACGCAGCAGTGATAGGATTGGAGAGGTTCGGTGAGCAAATGAAGACCCTTTGAAGTCATATTGCATGGTACCCATTCCACGGGTTTCAACTACCCAGGTTTAAGGTATTCTTCCTTCAGCTAAAACATGCATGTGGAACGTAGAGTATAATCAACCATGTGATCGGGAGACGTGTTCAAATATGTCTCAGTTTTCGTACCCTGGTACTCGGGTGCAACATTCCAGACGCTTTACTAACACTCTCCCGACTTGGAGAGTCAGTCCCTTTAACCTCCTGTTTGGCCCAGTTTGCAATTTCTGCGGAAGATGAACAGGAATAGCGAGAATCAATGAGAGACTAGCTGGAGGTGTCTGGACGGGCAAATTTAACTCTCATTTCCCACCAGGAAGAGGAAATAACCAAAGGCTCAGCGTGCCGTGCCGGAACCAGATTAGGGCCTGAAGCCATCCTGCGGTGTTGCGGCCAGCTCACAAGAAAACGAGTTGAAGAAAGGA
Source organism: Globicephala melas (assembly GCF_963455315.2). Classification (NCBI taxonomy): domain Eukaryota; kingdom Metazoa; phylum Chordata; class Mammalia; order Artiodactyla; family Delphinidae; genus Globicephala; species Globicephala melas. The sequence continues at coordinate 69,234 of NW_027207408.1, forward strand.
GCTCAGGGGCACTGTAATTCACAAACCTGCAGAGTTATAAATGACAACTATCGTCCAAAAATATACTGAAGTAAGGCTGCCAAGAGGACTTGAAAGCGGGGCAGAATTGCAGGAAACCGATTTCAGGAGGTAGACTGGAATTGCATTGAAAGCATAGGAAAAGAGGCAGAACGTCCACAATGATGCACTTGGCCAAAAAGGGCGTATGCGTTTTTTCCTGAATATATTCAGGAAAAAACGCATACGCCCTTTTTGGCCAACCAAGCAAGCTTGCAAAGGAAATCTGCACTACAATGAAGTCTCACTTCCCCCCCCCCCCCGGTCAAAAGGGCCATCTGAAAAAAGTGTAAAATCCAGAAAGGCAGGACAGGCCATGGAGAACTGGGAGCCTTGTTATGCTGATGGGCGGGATGTCAATTGCCAACAGACACTCGGGAGAAGTGTATGGTGTTTCCTGAAACATCTAAAAAACAAAGCAACAGAGCCTAGGGCACTTCCACTTATGGTCCTATAGCTTAGGGAAATTAAAATCAAAAAGATACAGCCACCCCAATGTTTGGGACGCCTCTGTTTACAAGAACCTCGTTTACCGTACAAGTTCAATATCACAGAAAGTGAAAAATGGATAAAGAACTTGTGGTACTTACGTACAATGCAGTATCACTCAGCAGTGAAATCTATGTCATCAGGCCCGTAGCAGCACAATGAGTGGATTCAGGTACGATGATTCTAACTGAAATAAGTCACACAGAAAAAGAAACATCATAAGATATCAGTAATACACGGAATGTAAACTTGGCTACACAGGAACTGAATTACAGAACAGAACAGGGTCTCAAATTTAGAAAACCAACTTATGCTTGTTTAAGGGGAAAGGTGAGTTGGGGTGCTGCATAAAACCAGAGATTGAAATGAGCACAGATAAAGTTCCTTAAGCCAAATATGGAATAGACAAGAGCTACTCCTTGCTCAACGAAATGGACTCAACACCGCATATTAAACGCCTAAGAATGTACCTGACTCTTAAGTATCTTAAAACCTATGGATTGCTATGTCTCCGAAAGAGAATCAAGCATGTGTACAGGGACATAAACGCAGCAGTGATAGGATTGGAGAGGTTCGGTGAGCAAATGAAGACCCTTTGAAGTCATATTGCATGGTACCCATTCCACGGGTTTCAACTACCCAGGTTTAAGGTATTCTTCCTTCAGCTAAAACATGCATGTGGAACCTAGAGTATGATCAACCATGTGATCGGGAGACGTGTTCAAATATGTCTCAGTTTTCGTACCCTGGTACTCGGGTGCAACATTCCAGACGCTTTACTAACACTCTCCCGACTTGGAGAGTCAGTCCCTTTAACCTCCTGTTTGGCCCAGTTTGCAATTTCTGCGGAAGATGAACAGGAATAGCGAGAACCAATGAGAGACTAGCTGGAGGTGTCTGGACGGGCAAATTTAACTCTCATTTCCCACCAGGAAGAGGAAATAACCAAAGGCTCAGCGTGCCGTGCCGGAACCAGATTAGGGCCTGAAGCCATCCTGCGGTGTTGCGGCCAGCTCACAAGAAAACGAGTTGAAGAAAGGAGCTCAGGGGCACTGTAATTCACAAACCTGCAGAGTTATAAATGACAACTATCGTCCAAAAATATACTGAAGTAAGGCTGCCAAGAGGACTTGAAAGCGGGGCAGAATTGCAGGAAACTGATTTCAGGAGGTAGACTGGAATTGCATTGAAAGCATAGGAAAAGAGGCAGAACGTCCACAATGATGCACTTGGCCAAAAAGGGCGTATGCGTTTTTTCCTGAATATATTCAGGAAAAAACGCATACGCCCTTTTTGGCCAACCAAGCAAGCTTGCAAAGGAAATCTGCACTACAATGAAGTCTCACTTCCCCCCGGTCAAAAGGGCCATCTGAAAAAAGTGTAAAATCCAGAAAGGCAGGACAGGCCATGGAGAACTGGGAGCCTTGTTATGCTGATGGGCGGGATGTAAGTTGCCAACAGACACTCAGGAGAAGTGTATGGTGTTTCCTGAAACATCTAAAAAACAAAGCAACAGAGCCTAGGGCACTTCCACTTATGGTCCTATAGCTTAGGGAAATTAAAATCAAAAAGATACAGCCACCCCAATGTTTGGGACGCCTCTGTTTACAAGAACCTCGTTTACCGTACAAGTTCAATATCACAGAAAGTGAAAAATGGATAAAGAACTTGTGGTACTTACGTACAATGCAGTATCACTCAGCAGTGAAATCTATGTCATCAGGCCCGTAGCAGCACAATGAGTGGATTCAGGTACGATGATTCTAACTGAAATAAGTCACACAGAAAAAGAAACATCATAAGATATCAGTAATACACGGAATGTAAACTTGGCTACACAGGAACTGAATTACAGAACAGAACAGGGTCTCAAATTTAGAAAACCAACTTATGCTTGTTTAAGGGTAAAGGTGAGTTGGGGTGCTGCATAAAACCAGAGATTGAAATGAGCACAGATAAAGTTCCTTAAGCCAAATATGGAATAGACAAGAGCTACTCCTTGCTCAACGAAATGGACTCAACACCGCATATTAAACGCCTAAGAATGTACCTGACTCTTAAGTATCTTAAAACCTAAGGATTGCTATGTCTCCGAAAGAGAATCAAGCATGTGTACAGGGACATAAACGCAGCAGTGATAGGATTGGAGAGGTTCGGTGAGCAAATGAAGACCCTTTGAAGTCATATTGCATGGTACCCATTCCACGGGTTTCAACTACCCAGGTTTAAGGTATTCTTCCTTCAGCTAAAACATGCATGTGGAACCTAGAGTATGATCAACCATGTGATCGGGAGACGTGTTCAAATATGTCTCAGTTTTCGTACCCTGGTACTCGGGTGCAACATTCCAGACGCTTTACTAACACTCTCCCGACTTGGAGAGTCAGTCCCTTTAACCTCCTGTTTGGCCCAGTTTGCAATTTCTGCGGAAGATGAACAGGAATAGCGAGAACCAATGAGAGACTAGCTGGAGGTGTCTGGACGGGCAAATTTAACTCTCATTTCCCACCAGGAAGAGGAAATAACCAAAGGCTCAGCATGCCGTGCCGGAACCAGATTAGGGCCTGAAGCCATCCTGCGGTGTTGCGGCCAGCTCACAAGAAAACGAGTTGAAGAAAGGAGCTCAGGGGCACTGTAATTCACAAACCTGCAGAGTTATAAATGACAACTATCGTCCAAAAATATACTGAAGTAAGGCTGCCAAGAGGACTTGAAAGCGGGGCAGAATTGCAGGAAACCGATTTCAGGAGGTAGACTGGAATTGCATTGAAAGCATAGGAAAAGAGGCAGAACGTCCACAATGATGCACTTGGCCAAAAAGGGCGTATGCGTTTTTTCCTGAATATATTCAGGAAAAAACGCATACGCCCTTTTTGGCCAACCAAGCAAACTTGCAAAGGAAATCTGCACTACAATGAAGTCTCACTTCCCCCCCCCCCCGGTCAAAAGGGCCATCTGAAAAAAGTGTAAAATCCAGAAAGGCAGGACAGGCCATGGAGAACTGGGAGCCTTGTTATGCTGATGGGCGGGATGTCAATTGCCAACAGACACTCGGGAGAAGTGTATGGTGTTTCCTGAAACATCTAAAAAACAAAGCAACAGAGCCTAGGGCACTTCCACTTATGGTCCTATAGCTTAGGGAAATTAAAATCAAAAAGATACAGCCACCCCAATGTTTGGGACGCCTCTGTTTACAAGAACCTCGTTTACCGTACAAGTTCAATATCACAGAAAGTGAAAAATGGATAAAGAACTTGTGGTACTTACGTACAATGCAGTATCACTCAGCAGTGAAATCTATGTCATCAGGCCCGTAGCAGCACAATGAGTGGATTCAGGTACGATGATTCTAACTGAAATAAGTCACACAGAAAAAGAAACATCATAAGATATCAGTAATACACGGAATGTAAACTTGGCTACACAGGAACTGAATTACAGAACAGAACAGGGTCTCAAATTTAGAAAACCAACTTATGCTTGTTTAAGGGTAAAGGTGAGTTGGGGTGCTGCATAAAACCAGAGATTGAAATGAGCACAGATAAAGTTCCTTAAGCCAAATATGGAATAGACAAGAGCTACTCCTTGCTCAACGAAATGGACTCAACACCGCATATTAAACGCCTAAGAATGTACCTGACTCTTAAGTATCTTAAAACCTATGGATTGCTATGTCTCCGAAAGAGAATCAAGCATGTGTACAGGGACATAAACGCAGCAGTGATAGGATTGGAGAGGTTCGGTGAGCAAATGAAGACCCTTTGAAGTCATATTGCATGGTACCCATTCCACGGGTTTCAACTACCCAGGTTTAAGGTATTCTTCCTTCAGCTAAAACATGCATGTGGAACCTAGAGTATGATCAACCATGTGATCGGGAGACGTGTTCAAATATGTCTCAGTTTTCGTACCCTGGTACTCGGGTGCAACATTCCAGACGCTTTACTAACACTCTCCCGACTTGGAGAGTCAGTCCCTTTAACCTCCTGTTTGGCCCAGTTTGCAATTTCTGCGGAAGATGAACAGGAATAGCGAGAACCAATGAGAGACTAGCTGGAGGTGTCTGGAGGGGCAAATTTAACTCTCATTTCCCACCAGGAAGAGGAAATAACCAAAGGCTCAGCGTGCCGTGCCGGAACCAGATTAGGGCCTGAAGCCATCCTGCGGTGTTGCGGCCAGCTCACAAGAAAACGAGTTGAAGAAAGGAGCTCAGGGGCACTGTAATTCACAAACCTGCAGAGTTATAAATGACAACTATCGTCCAAAAATATACTGAAGTAAGGCTGCCAAGAGGACTTGAAAGCGGGGCAGAATTGCAGGAAACCGATTTCAGGAGGTAGACTGGAATTGCATTGAAAGCATAGGAAAAGAGGCAGAACGTCCACAATGATGCACTTGGCCAAAAAGGGCGTATGCGTTTTTTCCTGAATATATTCAGGAAAAAACGCATACGCCCTTTTTGGCCAACCAAGCAAGCTTGCAAAGGAAATCTGCACTACAATGAAGTCTCACTTCCCCCCGGTCAAAAGGGCCATCTGAAAAAAGTGTAAAATCCAGAAAGGCAGGACAGGCCATGGAGAACTGGGAGCCTTGTTATGCTGATGGGCGGGATGTCAATTGCCAACAGACACTCGGGAGAAGTGTATGGTGTTTCCTGAAACATCTAAAAAACAAAGCAACAGAGCCTAGGGCACTTCCACTTATGGTCCTATAGCTTAGGGAAATTAAAATCAAAAAGATACAGCCACCCCAATGTTTGGGACGCCTCTGTTTACAAGAACCTCGTTTACCGTACAAGTTCAATATCACAGAAAGTGAAAAATGGATAAAGAACTTGTGGTACTTACGTACAATGCAGTATCACTCAGCAGTGAAATCTATGTCATCAGGCCCGTAGCAGCACAATGAGTGGATTCAGGTACGATGATTCTAACTGAAATAAGTCACACAGAAAAAGAAACATCATAAGATATCAGTAATACACGGAATGTAAACTTGGCTACACAGGAACTGAATTACAGAACAGAACAGGGTCTCAAATTTAGAAAACCAACTTATGCTTGTTTAAGGGGAAAGGTGAGTTGGGGTGCTGCATAAAACCAGAGATTGAAATGAGCACAGATAAAGTTCCTTAAGCCAAATATGGAATAGACAAGAGCTACTCCTTGCTCAACGAAATGGACTCAACACCGCATATTAAACGCCTAAGAATGTACCTGACTCTTAAGTATCTTAAAACCTATGGATTGCTATGTCTCCGAAAGAGAATCAAGCATGTGTACAGGGACATAAACGCAGCAGTGATAGGATTGGAGAGGTTCGGTGAGCAAATGAAGACCCTTTGAAGTCATATTGCATGGTACCCATTCCACGGGTTTCAACTACCCAGGTTTAAGGTATTCTTCCTTCAGCTAAAACATGCATGTGGAACCTAGAGTATGATCAACCATGTGATCGGGAGACGTGTTCAAATATGTCTCAGTTTTCGTACCCTGGTACTCGGGTGCAACATTCCAGACGCTTTACTAACACTCTCCCGACTTGGAGAGTCAGTCCCTTTAACCTCCTGTTTGGCCCAGTTTGCAATTTCTGCGGAAGATGAACAGGAATAGCGAGAACCAATGAGAGACTAGCTGGAAGTGTCTGGACGGGCAAATTTAACTCCCATTTCCCACCAGGAAGAGGAAAGAACCAAAGGCTCAGCGTGCCGTGCCGGAACCAGATTAGGGCCTGAAGCCATCCTGCGGTGTTGCGGCCAGCTCACAAGAAAACGAGTTGAAGAAAGGAGCTCAGGGGCACTGTAATTCACAAACCTGCAGAGTTATAAATGACAACTATCGTCCAAAAATATACTGAAGTAAGGCTGCCAAGAGGACTTGAAAGTGGGGCAGAATTGCAGGAAACCGATTTCAGGAGGTAGACTGGAATTGCATTGAAAGCATAGGAAAAGAGGCAGAACGTCCACAATGATGCACTTGGCCAAAAAGGGCGTATGCGTTTTTTCCTGAATATATTCAGGAAAAAACGCATACGCCCTTTTTGGCCAACCAAGCAAGCTTGCAAAGGAAATCTGCACTACAATGAAGTCTCACTTCCCCCCGGTCAAAAGGGCCATCTGAAAAAAGTGTAAAATCCAGAAAGGCAGGACAGGCCATGGAGAACTGGGAGCCTTGTTATGCTGATGGGCGGGATGTAAATTGCCAACAGACACTCGGGAGAAGTGTATGGTGTTTCCTGAAACATCTAAAAAACAAAGCAACAGAGCCTAGGGCACTTCCACTTATGGTCCTATAGCTTAGGGAAATTAAAATCAAAAAGATACAGCCACCCCAATGTTTGGGACGCCTCTGTTTACAAGAACCTCGTTTACCATACAAGTTCAATATCACAGAAAGTGAAAAATGGATAAAGAACTTGTGGTACTTACGTACAATGCAGTATCAATCAGCAGTGAAATCTATGTCATCAGGCCCGTAGCAGCACAATGAGTGGATTCAGGTACGATGATTCTAACTGAAATAAGTCACACAGAAAAAGAAACATCATAAGATATCAGTAATACACGGAATGTAAACTTGGCTACACAGGAGCTGAATTACAGAACAGAACAGGGTCTCAAATTTAGAAAACCAACTTATGCTTGTTTAAGGGTAAAGGTGAGTTGGGGTGCTGCATAAAACCAGAGATTGAAATGAGCACAGATAAAGTTCCTTAAGCCAAATATGGAATAGACAAGAGCTACTCCTTGCTCAACGAAATGGACTCAACACCCCATATTAAACGCCTAAGAATGTACCTGACTCTTAAGTATCTTAAAACCTATGGATTGCTATGTCTCCGAAAGAGAATCAAGCATGTGTACAGGGACATAAACGCAGCAGTGATAGGATTGGAGAGGTTCGGTGAGCAAATGAAAACCCTTTGAAGTCATATTGCATGGTACCCATTCCACGGGTTTCAACTACCCAGGTTTAAGGTATTCTTCCTTCAGCTAAAACATGCATGTGGAACCTAGAGTATGATCAACCATGTGATCGGGAGACGTGTTCAAATATGTCTCAGTTTTCGTACCCTGGTACTCAGGTGCAACATTCCAGACGCTTTACTAACACTCTCCCCACTTGGAGAGTCAGTCCCTTTAACCTCCTGTTTGGCCCAGTTTGCAATTTCTGCGGAAGATGAACAGGAATAGCGAGAACCAATGAGAGACTAGCTGGAGGTGTCTGGACGGGCCAATTTAACTCTCATTTCCCACCAGGAAGAGGAAATAACCAAAGGCTCAGCGTGCCGTGCCGGAACCAGATTAGGGCCTGAAGCCATCCTGCGGTGTTGCGGCCAGCTCACAAGAAAGCGAGTTGAAGAAAGGAGCTCAGGGACACTGTAATTCACAAACCTGCAGAGTTATAAATGACAACTATCGTCCAAAAATATACTGAAGTAAGGCTGCCAAGAGGACTTGAAAGCGGGGCAGAATTGCAGGAAACCGATTTCAGGAGGTAGACTGGAATTGCATTGAAAGCATAGGAAAAGAGGCAGAACGTCTACAATGATGCACTTGGCCAAAAATGGCGTATGCGTTTTTTCCTGAATATATTCAGGAAAAAACGCATACGCCCTTTTTGGCCAACCAAGCAAGCTTGCAAAGGAAATCTGCACTACAATGAAGTCTCACTTCCCCCCGGTCAAAAGGGCCATCTGAAAAAAGTGTAAAATCCAGAAAGGCAGGACAGGCCATGGAGAACTGGGAGCCTTGTTATGCTGATGGGCGGGATGTCAATTGCCAACAGACACTCGGGAGAAGTGTATGGTGTTTCCTGAAACATCTAAAAAACAAAGCAACAGAGCCTAGGGCACTTCCACTTATGGTCCTATAGCTTAGGGAAATTAAAATCAAAAAGATACAGCCACCCCAATGTTTGGGACGCCTCTGTTTACAAGAACCTCGTTTACCGTACAAGTTCAATATCACAGAAAGTGAAAAATGGATAAAGAACTTGTGGTACTTACGTACAATGCAGTATCACTCAGCAGTGAAATCTATGTCATCAGGCCCGTAGCAGCACAATGAGTGGATTCAGGTACGATGATTCTAACTGAAATAAGTCACACAGAAAAAGAAACATCATAAGATATCAGTAATACACGGAATGTAAACTTGGCTACACAGGAACTGAATTACAGAACAGAACAGGGTCTCAAATTTAGAAAACCAACTTATGCTTGTTTAAGGGTAAAGGTGAGTTGGGGTGCTGCATAAAACCAGAGATTGAAATGAGCACAGATAAAGTTCCTTAAGCCAAATATGGAATAGACAAGAGCTACTCCTTGCTCAACGAAATGGACTCAACACCGCATATTAAACGCCTAAGAATGTACCTGACTCTTAAGTATCTTAAAACCTATGGATTGCTATGTCTCCGAAAGAGAATCAAGCATGTGTACAGGGACATAAACGCAGCAGTGATAGGACTGGAGAGGTTCGGTGAGCAAATGAAGACCCTTTGAAGTCATATTGCATGGTACCCATTCCACGGGTTTCAACTACCCAGGTTTAAGGTATTCTTCCTTCAGCTAAAACATGCATGTGGAACCTAGAGTATGATCAACCATGTGATCGGGAGACGTGTTCAAATATGTCTCAGTTTTCGTACCCTGGTACTCGGGTGCAACATTCCAGACGCTTTACTAACACTCTCCCGACTTGGAGAGTCAGTCCGTTTAACCTCCTGTTTGGCCCAGTTTGCAATTTCTGCGGAAGATGAACAGGAATAGCGAGAACCAATGAGAGACTAGCTGGAGGTGTCTGGACGGGCAAATTTAACTCTCATTTCCCACCAGGAAGAGGAAATAACCAAAGGCTCAGCGTGCCGTGCCGGAACCAGATTAGGGCCTGAAGCCATCCTGCGGTGTTGCGGCCAGCTCACAAGAAAGCGAGTTGAAGAAAGGAGCTCAGGGGCACTGTAATTCACAAACCTGCAGAGTTATAAATGACAACTATCGTCCAAAAATATACTGAAGTAAGGCTGCCAAGAGGACTTGAAAGCGGGGCAGAATTGCAGGAAACCGATTTCAGGAGGTAGACTGGAATTGCATTGAAAGCATAGGAAAAGAGGCAGAACGTCCACAATGATGCACTTGGCCAAAAAGGGCGTATGCGTTTTTTCCTGAATATATTCAGGAAAAAACGCATACGCCCTTTTTGGCCAACCAAGCAAGCTTGCAAAGGAAATCTGCACTACAATGAAGTCTCACTGCCCCCCGGTCAAAAGGGCCATCTGAAAAAAGTGTAAAATCCAGAAAGGCAGGACAGGCCATGGAGAACTGGGAGCCTTGTTATGCTGATGGGCGGGATGTAAATTGCCAACAGACACTCGGGAGAAGTGTATGGTGTTTCCTGAAACATCTAAAAAACAAAGCAACAGAGCCTAGGGCACTTCCACTTATGGTCCTATAGCTTAGGGAAATTAAAATCAAAAAAATACAGCCACCCCAATGTTTGGGACGCCTCTGTTTACAAGAACCTCGTTTACCGTACAAGTTCAATATCACAGAAAGTGAAAAATGGATAAAGAACTTGTGGTACTTACGTACAATGCAGTATCACTCAGCAGTGAAATCTATGTCATCAGGCCCGTAGCAGCACAATGAGTGGATTCAGGTACGATGATTCTAACTGAAATAAGTCACACAGAAAAAGAAACATCATAAGATATCAGTAATACACGGAATGTAAACTTGGCTACACAGGAACTGAATTACAGAACAGAACAGGGTCTCAAATTTAGAAAACCAACTTATGCTTGTTTAAGGGTAAAGGTGAGTTGGGGTGCTGCATAAAACCAGAGATTGAAATGAGCACAGATAAAGTTCCTTAAGCCAAATATGGAATAGACAAGAGCTACTCCTTGCTCAACGAAATGGACTCAACACCGCATATTAAACGCCTAAGAATGTACCTGACTCTTAAGTATCTTAAAACCGATGGATTGCTATGTCTCCGAAAGAGAATCAAGCATGTGTACAGGGACATAAACGCAGCAGTGATAGGATTGGAGAGGTTCGGTGAGCAAATGAAGACCCTTTGAAGTCATATTGCATGGTACCCATTCCACGGGTTTCAACTACCCAGGTTTAAGGTATTCTTCCTTCAGCTAAAACATGCATGTGGAACCTAGAGTATGATCAACCATGTGATCGGGAGACGTGTTCAAATATGTCTCAGTTTTCGTACCCTGGTACTCGGGTGCAACATTCCAGACGCTTTACTAACACTCTCCCGACTTGGAGAGTCAGTCCCTTTAACCTCCTGTTTGGCCCAGTTTGCAATTTCTGCGGAAGATGAACAGGAATAGCGAGAACCAATGAGAGACTAGCTGGAGGTGTCTGGACGGGCAAATTTAACTCTCATTTCCCACCAGGAAGAGGAAATAACCAAAGGCTCAGCGTGCCGTGCCGGAACCAGATTAGGGCCTGAAGCCATCCTGCGGTGTTGCGGCCAGCTCACAAGAAAACGAGTTGAAGAAAGGAGCTCAGGGGCACTGTAATTCACAAACCTGCAGAGTTATAAATGACAACTATCGTCCAAAAATATACTGAAGTAAGGTTGCCAAGAGGACTTGAAAGCGGGGCAGAATTGCAGGAAACCGATTTCAGGAGGTAGACTGGAATTGCATTGAAAGCATAGGAAAAGAGGCAGAACGTCCACAATGATGCACTTGGCCAAAAAGGGCGTATGCGTTTTTTCCTGAATATATTCAGGAAAAAACGCATACGCCCTTTTTGGCCAACCAAGCAAGCTTGCAAAGGAAATCTGCACTACAATGAAGTCTCACTTCCCCCCGGTCAAAAGGGCCATCTGAAAAAAGTGTAAAATCCAGAAAGGCAGGACAGGCCATGGAGAACTGGGAGCCTTGTTATGCTGATGGGCGGGATGTAAATTGCCAACAGACACTCGGGAGAAGTGTATGGTGTTTCCTGAAACATCTAAAAAACAAAGCAACAGAGCCTAGGGCACTTCCACTTATGGTCCTATAGCTTAGGGAAATTAAAATCAAAAAGATACAGCCACCCCAATGTTTGGGACGCCTCTGTTTACAAGAACCTCGTTTACCGTACAAGTTCAATATCACAGAAAGTGAAAAATGGATAAAGAACTTGTGGTACTTACGTACAATGCAGTATCACTCAGCAGTGAAATCTATGTCATCAGGCCCGTAGCAGCACAATGAGTGGATTCAGGTACGATGATTCTAACTGAAATAAGTCACACAGAAAAAGAAACATCATAAGATATCAGTAATACACGGAATGTAAACTTGGCTACACAGGAACTGAATTACAGAACAGAACAGGGTCTCAAATTTAGAAAACCAACTTATGCTTGTTTAAGGGGAAAGGTGAGTTGGGGTGCTGCATAAAACCAGAGATTGAAATGAGCACAGATAAAGTTCCTTAAGCCAAATATGGAATAGACAAGAGCTACTCCTTGCTCAACGAAATGGACTCAACACCGCATATTAAACGCCTAAGAATGTACCTGACTCTTAAGTATCTTAAAACCTATGGATTGCTATGTCTCCGAAAGAGAATCAAGCGTGTGTACAGGGACATAAACGCAGCAGTGATAGGATTGGAGAGGTTCGGTGAGCAAATGAAGACCCTTTGAAGTCATATTGCATGGTACCCATTCCACGGGTTTCAACTACCCAGGTTTAAGGTATTCTTCCTTCAGCTAAAACATGCATGTGGAACCTAGAGTATGATCAACCATGTGATCGGGAGACGTGTTCAAATATGTCTCAGTTTTCGTACCCTGGTACTCGGGTGCAACATTCCAGACGCTTTACTAACACTCTCCCGACTTGGAGAGTCAGTCCCTTTAACCTCCTGTTTGGCCCAGTTTGCAATTTCTGCGGAAGATGAACAGGAATAGCGAGAACCAATGAGAGACTAGCTGGAGGTGTCTGGACGGGCAAATTTAACTCTCATTTCCCACCAGGAAGAGGAAATAACCAAAGGCTCAGCGTGCCGTGCCGGAACCAGATTAGGGCCTGAAGCCATCCTGCGGTGTTGCGGCCAGCTCACAAGAAAACGAGTTGAAGAAAGGAGCTCAGGGGCACTGTAATTCACAAACCTGCAGAGTTATAAATGACAACTATCGTCCAAAAATATACTGAAGTAAGGCTGCCAAGAGGACTTGAAAGCGGGGCAGAATTGCAGGAAACCGATTTCAGGAGGTAGACTGGAATTGCATTGAAAGCATAGGAAAAGAGGCAGAACGTCCACAATGATGCACTTGGCCAAAAAGGGCGTATGCGTTTTTTCCTGAATATATTCAGGAAAAAACGCATACGCCCTTTTTGGCCAACCAAGCAAGCTTGCAAAGGAAATCTGCACTACAATGAAGTCTCACTTCCCCCCGGTCAAAAGGGCCATCTGAAAAAAGTGTAAAATCCAGAAAGGCAGGACAGGCCATGGAGAACTGGGAGCCTTGTTATGCTGATGGGCGGGATGTCAATTGCCAACAGACACTCGGGAGAAGTGTATGGTGTTTCCTGAAACATCTAAAAAACAAAGCAACAGAGCCTAGGGCACTTCCACTTATGGTCCTATAGCTTAGGGAAATTAAAATCAAAAAGACACAGCCACCCCAATGTTTGGGACGCCTCTGTTTACAAGAACCTCGTTTACCGTACAAGTTCAATATCACAGAAAGTGAAAAATGGATAAAGAACTTGTGGTACTTACGTACAATGCAGTATCACTCAGCAGTGAAATCTATGTCATCAGGCCCGTAGCAGCACAATGAGTGGATTCAGGTACGATGATTCTAACTGAAATAAGTCACACAGAAAAAGAAACATCATAAGATATCAGTAATACACGGAATGTAAACTTGGCTACACAGGAACTGAATTACAGAACAGAACAGGGTCTCAAATTTAGAAAACCAACTTATGCTTGTTTAAGGGTAAAGGTGAGTTGGGGTGCTGCATAAAACCAGAGATTGAAATGAGCACAGATAAAGTTCCTTAAGCCAAATATGGAATAGACAAGAGCTACTCCTTGCTCAACGAAATGGACTCAACACCGCATATTAAACGCCTAAGAATGTACCTGACTCTTAAGTATCTTAAAACCGATGGATTGCTATGTCTCCGAAAGAGAATCAAGCGTGTGTACAGGGACATAAACGCAGCAGTGATAGGATTGGAGAGGTTCGGTGAGCAAATGAAGACCCTTTGAAGTCATATTGCATGGTACCCATTCCACGGGTTTCAACTACCCAGGTTTAAGGTATTCTTCCTTCAGCTAAAACATGCATGTGGAACCTAGAGTATGATCAACCATGTGATCGGGAGACGTGTTCAAATATGTCTCAGTTTTCGTACCCTGGTACTCGGGTGCAACATTCCAGACGCTTTACTAACACTCTCCCGACTTGGAGAGTCAGTCCCTTTAACCTCCTGTTTGGCCCAGTTTGCAATTTCTGCGGAAGATGAACAGGAATAGCGAGAACCAATGAGAGACTAGCTGGAGGTGTCTGGACGGGCAAATTTAACTCTCATTTCCCACCAGGAAGAGGAAATAACCAAAGGCTCAGCGTGCCGTGCCGGAACCAGATTAGGGCCTGAAGCCATCCTGCGGTGTTGCGGCCAGCTCACAAGAAAACGAGTTGAAGAAAGGAGCTCAGGGGCACTGTAATTCACAAACCTGCAGAGTTATAAATGACAACTATCGTCCAAAAATATACTGAAGTAAGGCTGCCAAGAGGACTTGAAAGCGGGGCAGAATTGCAGGAAACCGATTTCAGGAGGTAGACTGGAATTGCATTGAAAGCATAGGAAAAGAGGCAGAACGTCCACAATGATGCACTTGGCCAAAAAGGGCGTATGCGTTTTTTCCTGAATATATTCAGGAAAAAACGCATACGCCCTTTTTGGCCAACCAAGCAAGCTTGCAAAGGAAATCTGCACTACAATGAAGTCTCACTTCCCCCCGGTCAAAAGGGCCATCTGAAAAAAGTGTAAAATCCAGAAAGGCAGGACAGGCCATGGAGAACTGGGAGCCTTGTTATGCTGATGGGCGGGATGTCAATTGCCAACAGACACTCGGGAGAAGTGTATGGTGTTTCCTGAAACATCTAAAAAACAAAGCAACAGAGCCTAGGGCACTTCCACTTATGGTCCTATAGCTTAGGGAAATTAAAATCAAAAAGACACAGCCACCCCAATGTTTGGGACGCCTCTGTTTACAAGAACCTCGTTTACCGTACAAGTTCAATATCACAGAAAGTGAAAAATGGATAAAGAACTTGTGGTACTTACGTACAATGCAGTATCACTCAGCAGTGAAATCTATGTCATCAGGCCCGTAGCAGCACAATGAGTGGATTCAGGTACGATGATTCTAACTGAAATAAGTCACACAGAAAAAGAAACATCATAAGATATCAGTAATACACGGAATGTAAACTTGGCTACACAGGAACTGAATTACAGAACAGAACAGGGTCTCAAATTTAGAAAACCAACTTATGCTTGTTTAAGGGGAAAGGTGAGTTGGGGTGCTGCATAAAACCAGAGATTGAAATGAGCACAGATAAAGTTCCTTAAGCCAAATATGGAATAGACAAGAGCTACTCCTTGCTCAACGAAATGGACTCAACACCGCATATTAAACGCCTAAGAATGTACCTGACTCTTAAGTATCTTAAAACCGATGGATTGCTATGTCTCCGAAAGAGAATCAAGCGTGTGTACAGGGACATAAACGCAGCAGTGATAGGATTGGAGAGGTTCGGTGAGCAAATGAAGACCCTTTGAAGTCATATTGCATGGTACCCATTCCACGGGTTTCAACTACCCAGGTTTAAGGTATTCTTCCTTCAGCTAAAACATGCATGTGGAACCTAGAGTATGATCAACCATGTGATCGGGAGACGTGTTCAAATATGTCTCAGTTTTCGTACCCTGGTACTCGGGTGCAACATTCCAGATGCTTTACTAACACTCTCCCGACTTGGAGAGTCAGTCCCTTTAACCTCCTGTTTGGCCCAGTTTGCAATTTCTGCGGAAGATGAACAGGAATAGCGAGAACCAATGAGAGACTAGCTGGAGGTGTCTGGACGGGCAAATTTAACTCTCATTTCCCACCAGGAAGAGGAAATAACCAAAGGCTCAGCGTGCCGTGCCGGAACCAGATTAGGGCCTGAAGCCATCCTGCGGTGTTGCGGCCAGCTCACAAGAAAACGAGTTGAAGAAAGGAGCTCAGGGGCACTGTAATTCACAAACCTGCAGAGTTATAAATGACAACTATCGTCCAAAAATATACTGAAGTAAGGCTGCCAAGAGGACTTGAAAGCGGGGCAGAATTGCAGGAAACCGATTTCAGGAGGTAGACTGGAATTGCATTGAAAGCATAGGAAAAGAGGCAGAACGTCCACAATGATGCACTTGGCCAAAAAGGGCGTATGTGTTTTTTCCTGAATATATTCAGGAAAAAACGCATACGCCCTTTTTGGCCAACCAAGCAAGCTTGCAAAGGAAATCTGCACTACAATGAAGTCTCACTTCCCCCCGGTCAAAAGGGCCATCTGAAAAAAGTGTAAAATCCAGAAAGGCAGGACAGGCCATGGAGAACTGGGAGCCTTGTTATGCTGATGGGCGGGATGTCAATTGCCAACAGACACTCGGGAGAAGTGTATGGTGTTTCCTGAAACATCTAAAAAACAAAGCAACAGAGCCTAGGGCACTTCCACTTATGATCCTATAGCTTAGGGAAATTAAAATCAAAAAGACACAGCCACCCCAATGTTTGGGACGCCTCTGTTTACAAGAACCTCGTTTACCGTACAAGTTCAATATCACAGAAAGTGAAAAATGGATAAAGAACTTGTGGTACTTACGTACAATGCAGTATCACTCAGCAGTGAAATCTATGTCATCAGGCCCGTAGCAGCACAATGAGTGGATTCAGGTACGATGATTCTAACTGAAATAAGTCACACAGAAAAAGAAACATCATAAGATATCAGTAATACACGGAATGTAAACTTGGCTACACAGGAACTGAATTACAGAACAGAACAGGGTCTCAAATTTAGAAAACCAACTTATGCTTGTTTAAGGGGAAAGGTGAGTTGGGGTGCTGCATAAAACCAGAGATTGAAATGAGCACAGATAAAGTTCCTTAAGCCAAATATGGAATAGACAAGAGCTACTCCTTGCTCAACGAAATGGACTCAACACCGCATATTAAACGCCTGAGAATGTACCTGACTCTTAAGTATCTTAAAACCTATGGATTGCTATGTCTCCGAAAGAGAATCAAGCATGTGTACAGGGACATAAACGCAGCAGTGATAGGATTGGAGAGGTTCGGTGAGCAAATGAAGACCCTTTGAAGTCATATTGCATGGTACCCATTCCACGGGTTTCAACTACCCAGGTTTAAGGTATTCTTCCTTCAGCTAAAACATGCATGTGGAACCTAGAGTATGATCAACCATGTGATCGGGAGACGTGTTCAAATATGTCTCAGTTTTCGTACCCTGGTACTCGGGTGCAACATTCCAGACGCTTTACTAACACTCTCCCGACTTGGAGAGACAGTCCCTTTAAACTCCTGTTTGGCCCAGTTTGCAATTTCTGCGGAAGATGAACAGGAATAGGGAGAACCAATGAGAGACTAGCTGGAGGTGTCTGGACGGGCAAATTTAACTCTCATTTCCCACCAGGAAGAGGAAATAACCAAAGGCTCAGCGTGCCGTGCCGGAACCAGATTAGGGCCTGAAGCCATCCTGCGGTGTTGCGGCCAGCTCACAAGAAAACGAGTTGAAGAAAGGAGCTCAGGGGCACTGTAATTCACAAACCTGCAGAGTTATAAATGACAACTATCGTCCAAAAATATACTGAAGTAAGGCTGCCAAGAGGACTTGAAAGCGGGGCAGAATTGCAGGAAACCGATTTCAGGAGGTAGACTGGAATTGCATTGAAAGCATAGGAAAAGAGGCAGAACGTCCACAATGATGCACTTGGCCAAAAAGGGCGTATGCGTTTTTTCCTGAATATATTCAGGAAAAAACGCATACGCCCTTTTTGGCCAACCAAGCAAGCTTGCAAAGGAAATCTGCACTACAATGAAGTCTCACTTCCCCCCGGTCAAAAGGGCCATCTGAAAAAAGTGTAAAATCCAGAAAGGCAGGACAGGCCATGGAGAACTGGGAGCCTTGTTATGCTGATGGGCGGGATGTCAATTGCCAACAGACACTCGGGAGAAGTGTATGGTGTTTCCTGAAACATCTAAAAAACAAAGGAACAGAGCCTAGGGCACTTCCACTTATGGTCCTATAGCTTAGGGAAATTAAAATCAAAAAGACACAGCCACCCCAATGTTTGGGACGCCTCTGTTTACAAGAACCTCGTTTATCGTACAAGTTCAATATCACAGAAAGTGAAAAATGGATAAAGAACTTGTGGTACTTACGTACAATGCAGTATCACTCAGCAGTGAAATCTATGCCATCAGGCCCGTAGCAGCACAATGAGTGGATTCAGGTACGATGATTCTAACTGAAATAAGTCACACAGAAAAAGAAACATCATAAGATATCAGTAATACACGGAATGTAAACTTGGCTACACAGGAACTGAATTACAGAACAGAACAGGGTCTCAAATTTAGAAAACCAACTTATGCTTGTTTAAGGGTAAAGGTGAGTTGGGGTGCTGCATAAAACCAGAGATTGAAATGAGCACAGATAAAGTTCCTTAAGCCAAATATGGAATAGACAAGAGCTACTCCTTGCTCAACGAAATGGACTCAACACCGCATATTAAATGCCTAAGAATGTACCTGACTCTTAAGTATCTTAAAACCGATGGATTGCTATGTCTCCGAAAGAGAATCAAGCGTGTGTACAGGGACATAAACGCAGCAGTGATAGGATTGGAGAGGTTCGGTGAGCAAATGAAGACCCTTTGAAGTCATATTGCATGGTACCCATTCCACGGGTTTCAACTACCCAGGTTTAAGGTATTCTTCCTTCAGCTAAAACATGCATGTGGAACCTAGAGTATGATCAACCATGTGATCGGGAGACGTGTTCAAATATGTCTCAGTTTTCGTACCCTGGTACTCGGGTGCAACATTCCAGACGCTTTACTAACACTCTCCCGACTTGGAGAGTCAGTCCCTTTAACCTCCTGTTTGGCCCAGTTTGCAATTTCTGCGGAAGATGAACAGGAATAGCGAGAACCAATGAGAGACTAGCTGGAGGTGTCTGGACGGGCAAATTTAACTCTCATTTCCCACCAGGAAGAGGAAATAACCAAAGGCTCAGCGTGCCGTGCCGGAACCAGATTAGGGCCTGAAGCCATCCTGCGGTGTTGCGGCCAGCTCACAAGAAAACGAGTTGAAGAAAGGAGCTCAGGGGCACTGTAATTCACAAACCTGCAGAGTTATAAATGACAACTATCGTCCAAAAATATACTGAAGTAAGGCTGCCAAGAGGACTTGAAAGCGGGGCAGAATTGCAGGAAACCGATTTCAGGAGGTAGACTGGAATTGCATTGAAAGCATAGGAAAAGAGGCAGAACGTCCACAATGATGCACTTGGCCAAAAAGGGCGTATGCGTTTTTTCCTGAATATATTCAGGAAAAAACGCATACGCCCTTTTTGGCCAACCAAGCAAGCTTGCAAAGGAAATCTGCACTACAATGAAGTCTCACTTCCCCCCGGTCAAAAGGGCCATCTGAAAAAAGTGTAAAATCCAGAAAGGCAGGACAGGCCATGGAGAACTGGGAGCCTTGTTATGCTGATGGGCGTGATGTCAATTGCCAACAGACACTCGGGAGAAGTGTATGGTGTTTCCTGAAACATCTAAAAAACAAAGCAACAGAGCCTAGGGCACTTCCACTTATGGTCCTATAGCTTAGGGAAATTAAAATCAAAAAGACACAGCCACCCCAATGTTTGGGACGCCTCTGTTTACAAGAACCTCGTTTACCGTACAAGTTCAATATCACAGAAAGTGAAAAATGGATAAAGAACTTGTGGTACTTACGTACAATGCAGTATCACTCAGCAGTGAAATCTATGTCATCAGGCCCGTAGCAGCACAATGAGTGGATTCAGGTACGATGATTCTAACTGAAATAAGTCACACAGAAAAAGAAACATCATAAGATATCAGTAATACACGGAATGTAAACTTGGCTACACAGGAACTGAATTACAGAACAGAACAGGGTCTCAAATTTAGAAAACCAACTTATGCTTGTTTAAGGGGAAAGGTGAGTTGGGGTGCTGCATAAAACCAGAGATTGAAATGAGCACAGATAAAGTTCCTTAAGCCAAATATGGAATAGACAAGAGCTACTCCTTGCTCAACGAAATGGACTCAACACCGCATATTAAACGCCTAAGAATGTACCTGACTCTTAAGTATCTTAAAACCGATGGATTGCTATGTCTCCGAAAGAGAATCAAGCGTGTGTACAGGGACATAAACGCAGCAGTGATAGGATTGGAGAGGTTCGGTGAGCAAATGAAGACCCTTTGAAGTCATATTGCATGGTACCCATTCCACGGGTTTCAACTACCCAGGTTTAAGGTATTCTTCCTTCAGCTAAAACATGCATGTGGAACCTAGAGTATGATCAACCATGTGATCGGGAGACGTGTTCAAATATGTCTCAGTTTTCGTACCCTGGTACTCGGGTGCAACATTCCAGATGCTTTACTAACACTCTCCCGACTTGGAGAGTCAGTCCCTTTAACCTCCTGTTTGGCCCAGTTTGCAATTTCTGCGGAAGATGAACAGGAATAGCGAGAACCAATGAGAGACTAGCTGGAGGTGTCTGGACGGGCAAATTTAACTCTCATTTCCCACCAGGAAGAGGAAATAACCAAAGGCTCAGCGTGCCGTGCCGGAACCAGATTAGGGCCTGAAGCCATCCTGCGGTGTTGCGGCCAGCTCACAAGAAAACGAGTTGAAGAAAGGAGCTCAGGGGCACTGTAATTCACAAACCTGCAGAGTTATAAATGACAACTATCGTCCAAAAATATACTGAAGTAAGGCTGCCAAGAGGACTTGAAAGCGGGGCAGAATTGCAGGAAACCGATTTCAGGAGGTAGACTGGAATTGCATTGAAAGCATAGGAAAAGAGGCAGAACGTCCACAATGATGCACTTGGCCAAAAAGGGCGTATGCGTTTTTTCCTGAATATATTCAGGAAAAAACGCATACGCCCTTTTTGGCCAACCAAGCAAGCTTGCAAAGGAAATCTGCACTACAATGAAGTCTCACTTCCCCCCGGTCAAAAGGGCCATCTGAAAAAAGTGTAAAATCCAGAAAGGCAGGACAGGCCATGGAGAACTGGGAGCCTTGTTATGCTGATGGGCGGGATGTCAATTGCCAACAGACACTCGGGAGAAGTGTATGGTGTTTCCTGAAACATCTAAAAAACAAAGCAACAGAGCCTAGGGCACTTCCACTTATGGTCCTATAGCTTAGGGAAATTAAAATCAAAAAGACACAGCCACCCCAATGTTTGGGACGCCTCTGTTTACAAGAACCTCGTTTACCGTACAAGTTCAATATCACAGAAAGTGAAAAATGGATAAAGAACTTGTGGTACTTACGTACAATGCAGTATCACTCAGCAGTGAAATCTATGTCATCAGGCCCGTAGCAGCACAATGAGTGGATTCAGGTACGATGATTCTAACTGAAATAAGTCACACAGAAAAAGAAACATCATAAGATATCAGTAATACACGGAATGTAAACTTGGCTACACAGGAACTGAATTACAGAACAGAACAGGGTCTCAAATTTAGAAAACCAACTTATGCTTGTTTAAGGGTAAAGGTGAGTTGGGGTGCTGCATAAAACCAGAGATTGAAATGAGCACAGATAAAGTTCCTTAAGCCAAATATGGAATAGACAAGAGCTACTCCTTGCTCAACGAAATGGACTCAACACCGCATATTAAACGCCTGAGAATGTACCTGACTCTTAAGTATCTTAAAACCTATGGATTGCTATGTCTCCGAAAGAGAATCAAGCATGTGTACAGGGACATAAACGCAGCAGTGATAGGATTGGAGAGGTTCGGTGAGCAAATGAAGACCCTTTGAAGTCATATTGCATGGTACCCATTCCACGGGTTTCAACTACCCAGGTTTAAGGTATTCTTCCTTCAGCTAAAACATGCATGTGGAACCTAGAGTATGATCAACCATGTGATCGGGAGACGTGTTCAAATATGTCTCAGTTTTCGTACCCTGGTACTCGGGTGCAACATTCCAGACGCTTTACTAACACTCTCCCGACTTGGAGAGACAGTCCCTTTAAACTCCTGTTTGGCCCAGTTTGCAATTTCTGCGGAAGATGAACAGGAATAGGGAGAACCAATGAGAGACTAGCTGGAGGTGTCTGGACGGGCAAATTTAACTCTCATTTCCCACCAGGAAGAGGAAATAACCAAAGGCTCAGCGTGCCGTGCCGGAACCAGATTAGGGCCTGAAGCCATCCTGCGGTGTTGCGGCCAGCTCACAAGAAAACGAGTTGAAGAAAGGAGCTCAGGGGCACTGTAATTCACAAACCTGCAGAGTTATAAATGACAACTATCGTCCAAAAATATACTGAAGTAAGGCTGCCAAGAGGACTTGAAAGCGGGGCAGAATTGCAGGAAACCGATTTCAGGAGGTAGACTGGAATTGCATTGAAAGCATAGGAAAAGAGGCAGAACGTCCACAATGATGCACTTGGCCAAAAAGGGCGTATGTGTTTTTTCCTGAATATATTCAGGAAAAAACGCATACGCCCTTTTTGGCCAACCAAGCAAGCTTGCAAAGGAAATCTGCACTACAATGAAGTCTCACTTCCCCCCGGTCAAAAGGGCCATCTGAAAAAAGTGTAAAATCCAGAAAGGCAGGACAGGCCATGGAGAACTGGGAGCCTTGTTATGCTGATGGGCGGGATGTCAATTGCCAACAGACACTCGGGAGAAGTGTATGGTGTTTCCTGAAACATCTAAAAAACAAAGCAACAGAGCCTAGGGCACTTCCACTTATGGTCCTATAGCTTAGGGAAATTAAAATCAAAAAGACACAGCCACCCCAATGTTTGGGACGCCTCTGTTTACAAGAACCTCGTTTACCGTACAAGTTCAATATCACAGAAAGTGAAAAATGGATAAAGAACTTGTGGTACTTACGTACAATGCAGTATCACTCAGCAGTGAAATCTATGTCATCAGGCCCGTAGCAGCACAATGAGTGGATTCAGGTACGATGATTCTAACTGAAATAAGTCACACAGAAAAAGAAACATCATAAGATATCAGTAATACACGGAATGTAAACTTGGCTACACAGGAACTGAATTACAGAACAGAACAGGGTCTCAAATTTAGAAAACCAACTTATGCTTGTTTAAGGGGAAAGGTGAGTTGGGGTGCTGCATAAAACCAGAGATTGAAATGAGCACAGATAAAGTTCCTTAAGCCAAATATGGAATAGACAAGAGCTACTCCTTGCTCAACGAAATGGACTCAACACCGCATATTAAACGCCTAAGAATGTACCTGACTCTTAAGTATCTTAAAACCGATGGATTGCTATGTCTCCGAAAGAGAATCAAGCATGTGTACAGGGACATAAACGCAGCAGTGATAGGATTGGAGAGGTTCGGTGAGCAAATGAAGACCCTTTGAAGTCATATTGCATGGTACCCATTCCACGGGTTTCAACTACCCAGGTTTAAGGTATTCTTCCTTCAGCTAAAACATGCATGTGGAACCTAGAGTATGATCAACCATGTGATCGGGAGACGTGTTCAAATATGTCTCAGTTTTCGTACCCTGGTACTCGGGTGCAACATTCCAGACGCTTTACTAACACTCTCCCGACTTGGAGAGTCAGTCCCTTTAACCTCCTGTTTGGCCCAGTTTGCAATTTCTGCGGAAGATGAACAGGAATAGCGAGAACCAATGAGAGACTAGCTGGAGGTGTCTGGACGGGCAAATTTAACTCTCATTTCCCACCAGGAAGAGGAAATAACCAAAGGCTCAGCGTGCCGTGCCGGAACCAGATTAGGGCCTGAAGCCATCCTGCGGTGTTGCGGCCAGCTCACAAGAAAACGAGTTGAAGAAAGGAGCTCAGGGGCACTGTAATTCACAAACCTGCAGAGTTATAAATGACAACTATCGTCCAAAAATATACTGAAGTAAGGCTGCCAAGAGGACTTGAAAGCGGGGCAGAATTGCAGGAAACCGATTTCAGGAGGTAGACTGGAATTGCATTGAAAGCATAGGAAAAGAGGCAGAACGTCCACAATGATGCACTTGGCCAAAAAGGGCGTATGCGTTTTTTCCTGAATATATTCAGGAAAAAACGCATACGCCCTTTTTGGCCAACCAAGCAAGCTTGCAAAGGAAATCTGCACTACAATGAAGTCTCACTTCCCCCCGGTCAAAAGGGCCATCTGAAAAAAGTGTAAAATCCAGAAAGGCAGGACAGGCCATGGAGAACTGGGAGCCTTGTTATGCTGATGGGTGGGATGTCAATTGCCAACAGACACTCGGGAGAAGTGTATGGTGTTTCCTGAAACATCTAAAAAACAAAGCAACAGAGCCTAGGGCACTTCCACTTATGGTCCTATAGCTTAGGGAAATTAAAATCAAAAAGACACAGCCACCCCAATGTTTGGGACGCCTCTGTTTACAAGAACCTCGTTTACCGTACAAGTTCAATATCACAGAAAGTGAAAAATGGATAAAGAACTTGTGGTACTTACGTACAATACAGTATCACTCAGCAGTGAAATCTATGTCATCAGGCCCGTAGCAGCACAATGAGTGGATTCAGGTACGATGATTCTAACTGAAATAAGTCACACAGAAAAAGAAACATCATAAGATATCAGTAATACACGGAATGTAAACTTGGCTACACAGGAACTGAATTACAGAACAGAACAGGGTCTCAAATTTAGAAAACCAACTTATGCTTGTTTAAGGGTAAAGGTGAGTTGGGGTGCTGCATAAAACCAGAGATTGAAATGAGCACAGATAAAGTTCCTTAAGCCAAATATGGAATAGACAAGAGCTACTCCTTGCTCAACGAAATGGACTCAACACCGCATATTAAACGCCTAAGAATGTACCTGACTCTTAAGTATCTTAAAACCTATGGATTGCTATGTCTCCGAAAGAGAATCAAGCGTGTGTACAGGGACATAAACGCAGCAGTGATAGGATTGGAGAGGTTCGGTGAGCAAATGAAGACCCTTTGAAGTCATATTGCATGGTACCCATTCCACGGGTTTCAACTACCCAGGTTTAAGGTATTCTTCCTTCAGCTAAAACATGCATGTGGAACCTAGAGTATGATCAACCATGTGATCGGGAGACGTGTTCAAATATGTCTCAGTTTTCGTACCCTGGTACTCGGGTGCAACATTCCAGACGCTTTACTAACACTCTCCCGACTTGGAGAGTCAGTCCCTTTAACCTCCTGTTTGGCCCAGTTTGCAATTTCTGCGGAAGATGAACAGGAATAGCGAGAACCAATGAGAGACTAGCTGGAGGTGTCTGGACGGGCAAATTTAACTCTCATTTCCCACCAGGAAGAGGAAATAACCAAAGGCTCAGCGTGCCGTGCCGGAACCAGATTAGGGCCTGAAGCCATCCTGCGGTGTTGCGGCCAGCTCACAAGAAAACGAGTTGAAGAAAGGAGCTCAGGGGCACTGTAATTCACAAACCTGCAGAGTTATAAATGACAACTATCGTCCAAAAATATACTGAAGTAAGGCTGCCAAGAGGACTTGAAAGCGGGGCAGAATTGCAGGAAACCGATTTCAGGAGGTAGACTGGAATTGCATTGAAAGCATAGGAAAAGAGGCAGAACGTCCACAATGATGCACTTGGCCAAAAAGGGCGTATGCGTTTTTTCCTGAATATATTCAGGAAAAAACGCATACGCCCTTTTTGGCCAACCAAGCAAGCTTGCAAAGGAAATCTGCACTACAATGAAGTCTCACTTCCCCCCGGTCAAAAGGGCCATCTGAAAAAAGTGTAAAATCCAGAAAGGCAGGACAGGCCATGGAGAACTGGGAGCCTTGTTATGCTGATGGGCGGGATGTCAATTGCCAACAGACACTCGGGAGAAGTGTATGGTGTTTCCTGAAACATCTAAAAAACAAAGCAACAGAGCCTAGGGCACTTCCACTTATGGTCCTATAGCTTAGGGAAATTAAAATCAAAAAGACACAGCCACCCCAATGTTTGGGACGCCTCTGTTTACAAGAACCTCGTTTACCGTACAAGTTCAATATCACAGAAAGTGAAAAATGGATAAAGAACTTGTGGTACTTACGTACAATGCAGTATCACTCAGCAGTGAAATCTATGTCATCAGGCCCGTAGCAGCACAATGAGTGGATTCAGGTACGATGATTCTAACTGAAATAAGTCACACAGAAAAAGAAACATCATAAGATATCAGTAATACACGGAATGTAAACTTGGCTACACAGGAACTGAATTACAGAACAGAACAGGGTCTCAAATTTAGAAAACCAACTTATGCTTGTTTAAGGGGAAAGGTGAGTTGGGGTGCTGCATAAAACCAGAGATTGAAATGAGCACAGATAAAGTTCCTTAAGCCAAATATGGAATAGACAAGAGCTACTCCTTGCTCAACGAAATGGACTCAACACCGCATATTAAACGCCTGAGAATGTACCTGACTCTTAAGTATCTTAAAACCTATGGATTGCTATGTCTCCGAAAGAGAATCAAGCGTGTGTACAGGGACATAAACGCAGCAGTGATAGGATTGGAGAGGTTCGGTGAGCAAATGAAGACCCTTTGAAGTCATATTGCATGGTACCCATTCCACGGGTTTCAACTACCCAGGTTTAAGGTATTCTTCCTTCAGCTAAAACATGCATGTGGAACCTAGAGTATGATCAACCATGTGATCGGGAGACGTGTTCAAATATGTCTCAGTTTTCGTACCCTGGTACTCGGGTGCAACATTCCAGACGCTTTACTAACACTCTCCCGACTTGGAGAGACAGTCCCTTTAAACTCCTGTTTGGCCCAGTTTGCAATTTCTGCGGAAGATGAACAGGAATAGCGAGAACCAATGAGAGACTAGCTGGAGGTGTCTGGACGGGCAAATTTAACTCTCATTTCCCACCAGGAAGAGGAAATAACCAAAGGTTCAGCGTGCCGTGCCGGAACCAGATTAGGGCCTGAAGCCATCCTGCGGTGTTGCGGCCAGCTCACAAGAAAACGAGTTGAAGAAAGGAGCTCAGGGGCACTGTAATTCACAAACCTGCAGAGTTATAAATGACAACTATCGTCCAAAAATATACTGAAGTAAGGCTGCCAAGAGGACTTGAAAGCGGGGCAGAATTGCAGGAAACCGATTTCAGGAGGTAGACTGGAATTGCATTGAAAGCATAGGAAAAGAGGCAGAACGTCCACAATGATGCACTTGGCCAAAAAGGGCGTATGCGTTTTTTCCTGAATATATTCAGGAAAAAACGCATACGCCCTTTTTGGCCAACCAAGCAAGCTTGCAAAGGAAATCTGCACTACAATGAAGTCTCACTTCCCCCCGGTCAAAAGGGCCATCTGAAAAAAGTGTAAAATCCAGAAAGGCAGGACAGGCCATGGAGAACTGGGAGCCTTGTTATGCTGATGGGCGGGATGTCAATTGCCAACAGACACTCGGGAGAAGTGTATGGTGTTTCCTGAAACATCTAAAAAACAAAGCAACAGAGCCTAGGGCACTTCCACTTATGGTCCTATAGCTTAGGGAAATTAAAATCAAAAAGACACAGCCACCCCAATGTTTGGGACGCCTCTGTTTACAAGAACCTCGTTTACCGTACAAGTTCAATATCACAGAAAGTGAAAAATGGATAAAGAACTTGTGGTACTTACGTACAATGCAGTATCACTCAGCAGTGAAATCTATGTCATCAGGCCCGTAGCAGCACAATGAGTGGATTCAGGTACGATGATTCTAACTGAAATAAGTCACACAGAAAAAGAAACATCATAAGATATCAGTAATACACGGAATGTAAACTTGGCTACACAGGAACTGAATTACAGAACAGAACAGGGTCTCAAATTTAGAAAACCAACTTATGCTTGTTTAAGGGGAAAGGTGAGTTGGGGTGCTGCATAAAACCAGAGATTGAAATGAGCACAGATAAAGTTCCTTAAGCCAAATATGGAATAGACAAGAGCTACTCCTTGCTCAACGAAATGGACTCAACACCGCATATTAAACGCCTGAGAATGTACCTGACTCTTAAGTATCTTAAAACCTATGGATTGCTATGTCTCTGAAAGAGAATCAAGCATGTGTACAGGGACATAAACGCAGCAGTGATAGGATTGGAGAGGTTCGGTGAGCAAATGAAGACCCTTTGAAGTCATATTGCATGGTACCCATTCCACGGGTTTCAACTACCCAGGTTTAAGGTATTCTTCCTTCAGCTAAAACATGCATGTGGAACCTAGAGTATGATCAACCATGTGATCGGGAGACGTGTTCAAATATGTCTCAGTTTTCGTACCCTGGTACTCGGGTGCAACATTCCAGACGCTTTACTAACACTCTCCCCACTTGGAGAGTCAGTCCCTTTAACCTCCTGTTTGGCCCAGTTTGCAATTTCTGCGGAAGATGAACAGGAATAGCGAGAACCAATGAGAGACTAGCTGGAGGTGTCTGGACGGGCAAATTTAACTCTCATTTCCCACCAGGAAGAGGAAATAACCAAAGGCTCAGCGTGCCGTGCCGGAACCAGATTAGGGCCTGAAGCCATCCTGCGGTGTTGCGGCCAGCTCACAAGAAAACGAGGTGAAGAAAGGAGCTCAGGGGCACTGTAATTCACAAACCTGCAGAGTTATAAATGACAACTATCGTCCAAAAATATACTGAAGTAAGGCTGCCAAGAGGACTTGAAAGCGGGGCAGAATTGCAGGAAACCGATTTCAGGAGGTAGACTGGAATTGCATTGAAAGCATAGGAAAAGAGGCAGAACGTCCACAATGATGCACTTGGCCAAAAAGGGCGTATGCGTTTTTTCCTGAATATATTCAGGAAAAAACGCATACGCCCTTTTTGGCCAACCAAGCAAGCTTGCAAAGGAAATCTGCACTACAATGAAGTCTCACTTCCCCCCGGTCAAAAGGGCCATCTGAAAAAAGTGTAAAATCCAGAAAGGCAGGACAGGCCATGGAGAACTGGGAGCCTTGTTATGCTGATGGGCGGGATGTCAATTGCCAACAGACACTCGGGAGAAGTGTATGGTGTTTCCTGAAACATCTAAAAAACAAAGCAACAGAGCCTAGGGCACTTCCACTTATGGTCCTATAGCTTAGGGAAATTAAAATCAAAAAGACACAGCCAGCCCAATGTTTGGGACGCCTCTGTTTACAAGAACCTCGTTTACCGTACAAGTTCAATATCACAGAAAGTGAAAAATGGATAAAGAACTTGTGGTACTTACGTACAATGCAGTATCACTCAGCAGTGAAATCTATGTCATCAGGCCCGTAGCAGCACAATGAGTGGATTCAGGTACGATGATTCTAACTGAAATAAGTCACACAGAAAAAGAAACATCATAAGATATCAGTAATACACGGAATGTAAACTTGGCTACACAGGAACTGAATTACAGAACAGAACAGGGTCTCAAATTTAGAAAACCAACTTATGCTTGCTTAAGGGGAAAGGTGAGTTGGGGTGCTGCATAAAACCAGAGATTGAAATGAGCACAGATAAAGTTCCTTAAGCCAAATATGGAATAGACAAGAGCTACTCCTTGCTCAACGAAATGGACTCAACACCGCATATTAAACGCCTGAGAATGTACCTGACTCTTAAGTATCTTAAAACCTATGGATTGCTATGTCTCCGAAAGAGAATCAAGCATGTGTACAGGGACATAAACGCAGCAGTGATAGGATTGGAGAGGTTCGGTGAGCAAATGAAGACCCTTTGAAGTCATATTGCATGGTACCCATTCCACGGGTTTCAACTACCCAGGTTTAAGGTATTCTTCCTTCAGCTAAAACATGCATGTGGAACCTAGAGTATGATCAACCATGTGATCGGGAGACGTGTTCAAATATGTCTCAGTTTTCGTACCCTGGTACTCGGGTGCAACATTCCAGACGCTTTACTAACACTCTCCCGACTTGGAGAGACAGTCCCTTTAAACTCCTGTTTGGCCCAGTTTGCAATTTCTGCGGAAGATGAACAGGAATAGCGAGAACCAATGAGAGACTAGCTGGAGGTGTCTGGACGGGCAAATTTAACTCTCATTTCCCACCAGGAAGAGGAAATAACCAAAGGCTCAGCGTGCCGTGCCGGAACCAGATTAGGGCCTGAAGCCATCCTGCGGTGTTGCGGCCAGCTCACAAGAAAACGAGTTGAAGAAAGGAGCTCAGGGGCACTGTAATTCACAAACCTGCAGAGTTATAAATGACAACTATCGTCCAAAAATATACTGAAGTAAGGCTGCCAAGAGGACTTGAAAGCGGGGCAGAATTGCAGGAAACCGATTTCAGGAGGTAGACTGGAATTGCATTGAAAGCATAGGAAAAGAGGCAGAACGTCCACAATGATGCACTTGGCCAAAAAGGGCGTATGCGTTTTTTCCTGAATATATTCAGGAAAAAACGCATACGCCCTTTTTGGCCAACCAAGCAAGCTTGCAAAGGAAATCTGCACTACAATGAAGTCTCACTTCCCCCCGGTCAAAAGGGCCATCTGAAAAAAGTGTAAAATCCAGAAAGGCAGGACAGGCCATGGAGAACTGGGAGCCTTGTTATGCTGATGGGCGGGATGTCAATTGCCAACAGACACTCGGGAGAAGTGTATGGTGTTTCCTGAAACATCTAAAAAACAAAGCAACAGAGCCTAGGGCACTTCCACTTATGGTCCTATAGCTTAGGGAAATTAAAATCAAAAAGACACAGCCACCCCAATGTTTGGGACGCCTCTGTTTACAAGAACCTCGTTTACCGTACAAGTTCAATATCACAGAAAGTGAAAAATGGATAAAGAACTTGTGGTACTTACGTACAATGCAGTATCACTCAGCAGTGAAATCTATGTCATCAGGCCCGTAGCAGCACAATGAGTGGATTCAGGTACGATGATTCTAACTGAAATAAGTCACACAGAAAAAGAAACATCATAAGATATCAGTAATACACGGAATGTAAACTTGGCTACACAGGAACTGAATTACAGAACAGAACAGGGTCTCAAATTTAGAAAACCAACTTATGCTTGTTTAAGGGGAAAGGTGAGTTGGGGTGCTGCATAAAACCAGAGATTGAAATGAGCACAGATAAAGTTCCTTAAGCCAAATATGGAATAGACAAGAGCTACTCCTTGCTCAACGAAATGGACTCAACACCGCATATTAAACGCCTGAGAATGTACCTGACTCTTAAGTATCTTAAAACCTATGGATTGCTATGTCTCTGAAAGAGAATCAAGCATGTGTACAGGGACATAAACGCAGCAGTGATAGGATTGGAGAGGTTCGGTGAGCAAATGAAGACCCTTTGAAGTCATATTGCATGGTACCCATTCCACGGGTTTCAACTACCCAGGTTTAAGGTATTCTTCCTTCAGCTAAAACATGCATGTGGAACCTAGAGTATGATCAACCATGTGATCGGGAGACGTGTTCAAATATGTCTCAGTTTTCGTACCCTGGTACTCGGGTGCAACATTCCAGACGCTTTACTAACACTCTCCCGACTTGGAGAGACAGTCCCTTTAAACTCCTGTTTGGCCCAGTTTGCAATTTCTGCGGAAGATGAACAGGAATAGCGAGAACCAATGAGAGACTAGCTGGAGGTGTCTGGACGGGCAAATTTAACTCTCATTTCCCACCAGGAAGAGGAAATAACCAAAGGCTCAGCGTGCCGTGCCGGAACCAGATTAGGGCCTGAAGCCATCCTGCGGTGTTGCGGCCAGCTCACAAGAAAACGAGTTGAA
The DNA here is from genome assembly GCF_963455315.2 of Globicephala melas. Lineage (NCBI taxonomy): Eukaryota > Metazoa > Chordata > Mammalia > Artiodactyla > Delphinidae > Globicephala > Globicephala melas. The sequence continues at coordinate 100,840 of NW_027207408.1, forward strand.
GAAAGGAGCTCAGGGGCACTGTAATTCACAAACCTGCAGAGTTATAAATGACAACTATCGTCCAAAAATATACTGAAGTAAGGCTGCCAAGAGGACTTGAAAGCGGGGCAGAATTGCAGGAAACCGATTTCAGGAGGTAGACTGGAATTGCATTGAAAGCATAGGAAAAGAGGCAGAACGTCCACAATGATGCACTTGGCCAAAAAGGGCGTATGCGTTTTTTCCTGAATATATTCAGGAAAAAACGCATACGCCCTTTTTGGCCAACCAAGCAAGCTTGCAAAGGAAATCTGCACTACAATGAAGTCTCACTTCCCCCCGGTCAAAAGGGCCATCTGAAAAAAGTGTAAAATCCAGAAAGGCAGGACAGGCCATGGAGAACTGGGAGCCTTGTTATGCTGATGGGCGGGATGTCAATTGCCAACAGACACTCGGGAGAAGTGTATGGTGTTTCCTGAAACATCTAAAAAACAAAGCAACAGAGCCTAGGGCACTTCCACTTATGGTCCTATAGCTTAGGGAAATTAAAATCAAAAAGACACAGCCACCCCAATGTTTGGGACGCCTCTGTTTACAAGAACCTCGTTTACCGTACAAGTTCAATATCACAGAAAGTGAAAAATGGATAAAGAACTTGTGGTACTTACGTACAATGCAGTATCACTCAGCAGTGAAATCTATGTCATCAGGCCCGTAGCAGCACAATGAGTGGATTCAGGTACGATGATTCTAACTGAAATAAGTCACACAGAAAAAGAAACATCATAAGATATCAGTAATACACGGAATGTAAACTTGGCTACACAGGAACTGAATTACAGAACAGAACAGGGTCTCAAATTTAGAAAACCAACTTATGCTTGTTTAAGGGTAAAGGTGAGTTGGGGTGCTGCATAAAACCAGAGATTGAAATGAGCACAGATAAAGTTCCTTAAGCCAAATATGGAATAGACAAGAGCTACTCCTTGCTCAACGAAATGGACTCAACACCGCATATTAAACGCCTGAGAATGTACCTGACTCTTAAGTATCTTAAAACCTATGGATTGCTATGTCTCCGAAAGAGAATCAAGCATGTGTACAGGGACATAAACGCAGCAGTGATAGGATTGGAGAGGTTCGGTGAGCAAATGAAGACCCTTTGAAGTCATATTGCATGGTACCCATTCCACGGGTTTCAACTACCCAGGTTTAAGGTATTCTTCCTTCAGCTAAAACATGCATGTGGAACCTAGAGTATGATCAACCATGTGATCGGGAGACGTGTTCAAATATGTCTCAGTTTTCGTACCCTGGTACTCGGGTGCAACATTCCAGACGCTTTACTAACACTCTCCCGACTTGGAGAGACAGTCCCTTTAAACTCCTGTTTGGCCCAGTTTGCAATTTCTGCGGAAGATGAACAGGAATAGCGAGAACCAATGAGAGACTAGCTGGAGGTGTCTGGACGGGCAAATTTAACTCTCATTTCCCACCAGGAAGAGGAAATAACCAAAGGTTCAGCGTGCCGTGCCGGAACCAGATTAGGGCCTGAAGCCATCCTGCGGTGTTGCGGCCAGCTCACAAGAAAACGAGTTGAAGAAAGGAGCTCAGGGGCACTGTAATTCACAAACCTGCAGAGTTATAAATGACAACTATCGTCCAAAAATATACTGAAGTAAGGCTGCCAAGAGGACTTGAAAGCGGGGCAGAATTGCAGGAAACCGATTTCAGGAGGTAGACTGGAATTGCATTGAAAGCATAGGAAAAGAGGCAGAACGTCCACAATGATGCACTTGGCCAAAAAGGGCGTATGCGTTTTTTCCTGAATATATTCAGGAAAAAACGCATACGCCCTTTTTGGCCAACCAAGCAAGCTTGCAAAGGAAATCTGCACTACAATGAAGTCTCACTTCCCCCCGGTCAAAAGGGCCATCTGAAAAAAGTGTAAAATCCAGAAAGGCAGGACAGGCCATGGAGAACTGGGAGCCTTGTTATGCTGATGGGCGGGATGTCAATTGCCAACAGACACTCGGGAGAAGTGTATGGTGTTTCCTGAAACATCTAAAAAACAAAGCAACAGAGCCTAGGGCACTTCCACTTATGGTCCTATAGCTTAGGGAAATTAAAATCAAAAAGATACAGCCACCCCAATGTTTGGGACGCCTCTGTTTACAAGAACCTCATTTACCGTACAAGTTCAATATCACAGAAAGTGAAAAATGGATAAAGAACTTGTGGTACTTACGTACAATGCAGTATCACTCAGCAGTGAAATCTATGTCATCAGGCCCGTAGCAGCACAATGAGTGGATTCAGGTACGATGATTCTAACTGAAATAAGTCACACAGAAAAAGAAACATCATAAGATATCAGTAATACACGGAATGTAAACTTGGCTACACAGGAACTGAATTACAGAACAGAACAGGGTCTCAAATTTAGAAAACCAACTTATGCTTTTTTAAGGGTAAAGGTGAGTTGGGGTGCTGCATAAAACCAGAGATTGAAATGAGCACAGATAAAGTTCCTTAAGCCAAATATGGAATAGACAAGAGCTACTCCTTGCTCAACGAAATGGACTCAACACCCCATATTAAACGCCTAAGAATGTACCTGACTCTTAAGTATCTTAAAACCTATGGATTGCTATGTCTCCGAAAGAGAATCAAGGCATGTGTACAGGGACATAAACGCAGCAGTGATAGGATTGGAGAGGTTCGGTGAGCAAATGAAGACCCTTTGAAGTCATATTGCATGGTACCCATTCCACGGGTTTCAACTACCCAGGTTTAAGGTATTCTTCCTTCAGCTAAAACATGCATGTGGAACCTAGAGTATGATCAACCATGTGATCGGGAGACGTGTTCAAATATGTCTCAGTTTTCGTACCCTGGTACTCGGGTGCAACATTCCAGACGCTTTACTAACACTCTCCCGACTTGGAGAGTCAGTCCCTTTAACCTCCTGTTTGGCCCAGTTTGCAATTTCTGCGGAAGATGAACAGGAATAGCGAGAACCAATGAGAGACTAGCTGGAGGTGTCTGGACGGGCAAATTTAACTCTCATTTCCCACCAGGAAGAGGAAATAACCAAAGGCTCAGCGTGCCGTGCCGGAACCAGATTAGGGCCTGAAGCCATCCTGCGGTGTTGCGGCCAGCTCACAAGAAAACGAGTTGAAGAAAGGAGCTCAGGGGCACTGTAATTCACAAACCTGCAGAGTTATAAATGACAACTATCGTCCAAAAATATACTGAAGTAAGGCTGCCAAGAGGACTTGAAAGCGGGGCAGAATTGCAGGAAACCGATTTCAGGAGGTAGACTGGAATTGCATTGAAAGCATAAGAAAAGAGGCAGAACGTCCACAATGATGCACTTGGCCAAAAAGGGCGTATGCGTTTTTTCCTGAATATATTCAGGAAAAAACGCATACGCCCTTTTTGGCCAACCAAGCAAGCTTGCAAAGGAAATCTGCACTACAATGAAGTCTCACTTCCCCCCGGTCAAAAGGGCCATCTGAAAAAAGTGTAAAATCCAGAAAGGCAGGACAGGCCATGGAGAACTGGGAGCCTTGTTATGCTGATGGGCGGGATGTCAATTGCCAACAGACACTCGGGAGAAGTGTATGGTGTTTCCTGAAACATCTAAAAAACAAAGCAACAGAGCCTAGGGCACTTCCACTTATGGTCCTATAGCTTAGGGAAATTAAAATCAAAAAGACACAGCCACCCCAATGTTTGGGACGCCTCTGTTTACAAGAACCTCGTTTACCGTACAAGTTCAATATCACAGAAAGTGAAAAATGGATAAAGAACTTGTGGTACTTACGTACAATGCAGTATCACTCAGCAGTGAAATCTATGTCATCAGGCCCGTAGCAGCACAATGAGTGGATTCAGGTACGATGATTCTAACTGAAATAAGTCACACAGAAAAAGAAACATCATAAGATATCAGTAATACACGGAATGTAAACTTGGCTACACAGGAACTGAATTACAGAACAGAACAGGGTCTCAAATTTAGAAAACCAACTTATGCTTGTTTAAGGGTAAAGGTGAGTTGGGGTGCTGCATAAAACCAGAGATTGAAATGAGCACAGATAAAGTTCCTTAAGCCAAATATGGAATAGACAAGAGCTACTCCTTGCTCAACGAAATGGACTCAACACCGCATATTAAACGCCTGAGAATGTACCTGACTCTTAAGTATCTTAAAACCTATGGATTGCTATGTCTCCGAAAGAGAATCAAGCATGTGTACAGGGACATAAACGCAGCAGTGATAGGATTGGAGAGGTTCGGTGAGCAAATGAAGACCCTTTGAAGTCATATTGCATGGTACCCATTCCACGGGTTTCAACTACCCAGGTTTAAGGTATTCTTCCTTCAGCTAAAACATGCATGTGGAACCTAGAGTATGATCAACCATGTGATCGGGAGACGTGTTCAAATATGTCTCAGTTTTCGTACCCTGGTACTCGGGTGCAACATTCCAGACGCTTTACTAACACTCTCCCGACTTGGAGAGACAGTCCCTTTAAACTCCTGTTTGGCCCAGTTTGCAATTTCTGCGGAAGATGAACAGGAATAGCGAGAACCAATGAGAGACTAGCTGGAGGTGTCTGGACGGGCAAATTTAACTCTCATTTCCCACCAGGAAGAGGAAATAACCAAAGGTTCAGCGTGCCGTGCCGGAACCAGATTAGGGCCTGAAGCCATCCTGCGGTGTTGCGGCCAGCTCACAAGAAAACGAGTTGAAGAAAGGAGCTCAGGGGCACTGTAATTCACAAACCTGCAGAGTTATAAATGACAACTATCGTCCAAAAATATACTGAAGTAAGGCTGCCAAGAGGACTTGAAAGCGGGGCAGAATTGCAGGAAACCGATTTCAGGAGGTAGACTGGAATTGCATTGAAAGCATAGGAAAAGAGGCAGAACGTCCACAATGATGCACTTGGCCAAAAAGGGCGTATGCGTTTTTTCCTGAATATATTCAGGAAAAAACGCATACGCCCTTTTTGGCCAACCAAGCAAGCTTGCAAAGGAAATCTGCACTACAATGAAGTCTCACTTCCCCCCGGTCAAAAGGGCCATCTGAAAAAAGTGTAAAATCCAGAAAGGCAGGACAGGCCATGGAGAACTGGGAGCCTTGTTATGCTGATGGGCGGGATGTCAATTGCCAACAGACACTCGGGAGAAGTGTATGGTGTTTCCTGAAACATCTAAAAAACAAAGCAACAGAGCCTAGGGCACTTCCACTTATGGTCCTATAGCTTAGGGAAATTAAAATCAAAAAGATACAGCCACCCCAATGTTTGGGACGCCTCTGTTTACAAGAACCTCATTTACCATACAAGTTCAATATCACAGAAAGTGAAAAATGGATAAAGAACTTGTGGTACTTACGTACAATGCAGTATCACTCAGCAGTGAAATCTATGTCATCAGGCCCGTAGCAGCACAATGAGTGGATTCAGGTACGATGATTCTAACTGAAATAAGTCACACAGAAAAAGAAACATCATAAGATATCAGTAATACACGGAATGTAAACTTGGCTACACAGGAACTGAATTACAGAACAGAACAGGGTCTCAAATTTAGAAAACCAACTTATGCTTTTTTAAGGGTAAAGGTGAGTTGGGGTGCTGCATAAAACCAGAGATTGAAATGAGCACAGATAAAGTTCCTTAAGCCAAATATGGAATAGACAAGAGCTACTCCTTGCTCAACGAAATGGTCTCAACACCCCATATTAAACGCCTAAGAATGTACCTGACTCTTAAGTATCTTAAAACCTATGGATTGCTATGTCTCCGAAAGAGAATCAAGGCATGTGTACAGGGACATAAACGCAGCAGTGATAGGATTGGAGAGGTTTGGTGAGCAAATGAAGACCCTTTGAAGTCATATTGCATGGTACCCATTCCACGGGTTTCAACTACCCAGGTTTAAGGTATTCTTCCTTCAGCTAAAACATGCATGTGGAACCTAGAGTATGATCAACCATGTGATCGGGAGACGTGTTCAAATATGTCTCAGTTTTCGTACGCTGGTACTCGGGTGCAACATTCCAGACGCTTTACTAACACTCTCCCGACTTGGAGAGTCAGTCCCTTTAACCTCCTGTTTGGCCCAGTTTGCAATTTCTGCGGAAGATGAACAGGAATAGCGAGAACCAATGAGAGACTAGCTGGAGGTGTCTGGACGGGCAAATTTAACTCTCATTTCCCACCAGGAAGAGGAAATAACCAAAGGTTCAGCGTGCCGTGCCGGAACCAGATTAGGGCCTGAAGCCATCCTGCGGTGTTGCGGCCAGCTCACAAGAAAACGAGTTGAAGAAAGGAGCTCAGGGGCACTGTAATTCACAAACCTGCAGAGTTATAAATGACAACTATCGTCCAAAAATATACTGAAGTAAGGCTGCCAAGAGGACTTGAAAGCGGGGCAGAATTGCAGGAAACCGATTTCAGGAGGTAGACTGGAATTGCATTGAAAGCATAGGAAAAGAGGCAGAACGTCCACAATGATGCACTTGGCCAAAAAGGGCGTATGCGTTTTTTCCTGAATATATTCAGGAAGAAACGCATACGCCCTTTTTGGCCAACCAAGCAAGCTTGCAAAGGAAATCTGCACTACAATGAAGTCTCACTTCCCCCCGGTCAAAAGGGCCATCTGAAAAAAGTGTAAAATCCAGAAAGGCAGGACAGGCCATGGAGAACTGGGAGCCTTGTTATGCTGATGGGCGGGATGTCAATTGCCAACAGACACTCGGGAGAAGTGTATGGTGTTTCCTGAAACATCTAAAAAACAAAGCAACAGAGCCTAGGGCACTTCCACTTATGGTCCTATAGCTTAGGGAAATTAAAATCAAAAAGATACAGCCACCCCAATGTTTGGGACGCCTCTGTTTACAAGAACCTCATTTACCGTACAAGTTCAATATCACAGAAAGTGAAAAATGGATAAAGAACTTGTGGTACTTACGTACAATGCAGTATCACTCAGCAGTGAAATCTATGTCATCAGGCCCGTAGCAGCACAATGAGTGGATTCAGGTACGATGATTCTAACTGAAATAAGTCACACAGAAAAAGAAACATCATAAGATATCAGTAATACACGGAATGTAAACTTGGCTACACAGGAACTGAATTACAGAACAGAACAGGGTCTCAAATTTAGAAAACCAACTTATGCTTGTTTAAGGGTAAAGGTGAGTTGGGGTGCTGCATAAAACCAGAGATTGAAATGAGCACAGATAAAGTTCCTTAAGCCAAATATGGAATAGACAAGAGCTAGTCCTTGCTCAACGAAATGGACTCAACACCGCATATTAAACGCCTGAGAATGTACCTGACTCTTAAGTATCTTAAAACCTATGGATTGCTATGTCTCCGAAAGAGAATCAAGCATGTGTACAGGGACATAAACGCAGCAGTGATAGGATTGGAGAGGTTCGGTGAGCAAATGAAGACCCTTTGAAGTCATATTGCATGGTACCCATTCCACGGGTTTCAACTACCCAGGTTTAAGGTATTCTTCCTTCAGCTAAAACATGCATGTGGAACCTAGAGTATGATCAACCATGTGATCGGGAGACGTGTTCAAATATGTCTCAGTTTTCGTACCCTGGTACTCGGGTGCAACATTCCAGACGCTTTACTAACACTCTCCCGACTTGGAGAGACAGTCCCTTTAAACTCCTGTTTGGCCCAGTTTGCAATTTCTGCGGAAGATGAACAGGAATAGTGAGAACCAATGAGAGACTAGCTGGAGGTGTCTGGACGGGCAAATTTAACTCTCATTTCCCACCAGGAAGAGGAAATAACCAAAGGTTCAGCGTGCCGTGCCGGAACCAGATTAGGGCCTGAAGCCATCCTGCGGTGTTGCGGCCAGCTCACAAGAAAACGAGTTGAAGAAAGGAGCTCAGGGGCACTGTAATTCACAAACCTGCAGAGTTATAAATGACAACTATCGTCCAAAAATATACTGAAGTAAGGCTGCCAAGAGGACTTGAAAGCGGGGCAGAATTGCAGGAAACCGATTTCAGGAGGTAGACTGGAATTGCATTGAAAGCATAGGAAAAGAGGCAGAACGTCCACAATGATGCACTTGGCCAAAAAGGGCGTATGCGTTTTTTCCTGAATATATTCAGGAAAAAACGCATACGCCCTTTTTGGCCAACCAAGCAAGCTTGCAAAGGAAATCTGCACTACAATGAAGTCTCACTTCCCCCCGGTCAAAAGGGCCATCTGAAAAAAGTGTAAAATCCAGAAAGGCAGGACAGGCCATGGAGAACTGGGAGCCTTGTTATGCTGATGGGCGGGATGTCAATTGCCAACAGACACTCGGGAGAAGTGTATGGTGTTTCCTGAAACATCTAAAAAACAAAGCAACAGAGCCTAGGGCACTTCCACTTATGGTCCTATAGCTTAGGGAAATTAAAATCAAAAAGACACAGCCACCCCAATGTTTGGGACGCCTCTGTTTACAAGAACCTCGTTTACCGTACAAGTTCAATATCACAGAAAGTGAAAAATGGATAAAGAACTTGTGGTACTTACGTACAATGCAGTATCACTCAGCAGTGAAATCTATGTCATCAGGCCCGTAGCAGCACAATGAGTGGATTCAGGTACGATGATTCTAACTGAAATAAGTCACACAGAAAAAGAAACATCATAACATATCAGTAATACACGGAATGTAAACTTGGCTACACAGGAACTGAATTACAGAACAGAACAGGGTCTCAAATTTAGAAAACCAACTTATGCTTTTTTAAGGGTAAAGGTGAGTTGGGGTGCTGCATAAAACCAGAGATTGAAATGAGCACAGATAAAGTTCCTTAAGCCAAATATGGAATAGACAAGAGCTACTCCTTGCTCAACGAAATGGACTCAACACCGCATATTAAACGCCTAAGAATGTACCTGACTCTTAAGTATCTTAAAACCTATGGATTGCTATGTCTCCGAAAGAGAATCAAGGCATGTGTACAGGGACATAAACGCAACAGTGATAGGATTGGAGAGGTTCGGTGAGCAAATGAAGACCCTTTGAAGTCATATTGCATGGTACCCATTCCACGGGTTTCAACTACCCAGGTTTAAGGTATTCTTCCTTCAGCTAAAACATGCATGTGGAACCTAGAGTATGATCAACCATGTGATCGGGAGACGTGTTCAAATATGTCTCAGTTTTCGTACCCTGGTACTCGGGTGCAACATTCCAGACGCTTTACTAACACTCTCCCGACTTGGAGAGTCAGTCCCTTTAACCTCCTGTTTGGCCCAGTTTGCAATTTCTGCGGAAGATGAACAGGAATAGCGAGAACCAATGAGAGACTAGCTGGAGGTGTCTGGACGGGCAAATTTAACTCTCATTTCCCACCAGGAAGAGGAAATAACCAAAGGCTCAGCGTGCCGTGCCGGAACCAGATTAGGGCCTGAAGCCATCCTGCGGTGTTGCGGCCAGCTCACAAGAAAACGAGTTGAAGAAAGGAGCTCAGGGGCACTGTAATTCACAAACCTGCAGAGTTATAAATGACAACTATCGTCCAAAAATATACTGAAGTAAGGCTGCCAAGAGGACTTGAAAGCGGGGCAGAATTGCAGGAAACCGATTTCAGGAGGTAGACTGGAATTGCATTGAAAGCATAGGAAAAGAGGCAGAACGTCCACAATGATGCACTTGGCCAAAAAGGGCGTATGCGTTTTTTCCTGAATATATTCAGGAAAAAACGCATACGCCCTTTTTGGCCAACCAAGCAAGCTTGCAAAGGAAATCTGCACTACAATGAAGTCTCACTTCCCCCCGGTCAAAAGGGCCATCTGAAAAAAGTGTAAAATCCAGAAAGGCAGGACAGGCCATGGAGAAATGGGAGCCTTGTTATGCTGATGGGCGGGATGTCAATTGCCAACAGACACTCGGGAGAAGTGTATGGTGTTTCCTGAAACATCTAAAAAACAAAGCAACAGAGCCTAGGGCACTTCCACTTATGGTCCTATAGCTTAGGGAAATTAAAATCAAAAAGATACAGCCACCCCATTGTTTGGGACGCCTCTGTTTACAAGAACCTCGTTTACCGTACAAGTTCAATATCACAGAAAGTGAAAAATGGATAAAGAACTTGTGGTACTTACGTACAATGCAGTATCACTCAGCAGTGAAATCTATGTCATCAGGCCCGTAGCAGCACAATGAGTGGATTCAGGTACGATGATTCTAACTGAAATAAGTCACACAGAAAAAGAAACATCATAAGATATCAGTAATACACGGAATGTAAACTTGGCTACACAGGAACTGAATTACAGAACAGAACAGGGTCTCAAATTTAGAAAACCAACTTATGCTTGTTTAAGGGTAAAGGTGAGTTGGGGTGCTGCATAAAACCAGAGATTGAAATGAGCACAGATAAAGTTCCTTAAGCCAAATATGGAATAGACAAGAGCTACTCCTTGCTCAACGAAATGGACTCAACACCGCATATTAAACGCCTAAGAATGTACCTGACTCTTAAGTATCTTAAAACCTATGGATTGCTATGTCTCCGAAAGAGAATCAAGCGTGTGTACAGGGACATAAACGCAGCAGTGATAGGATTGGAGAGGTTCGGTGAGCAAATGAAGACCCTTTGAAGTCATATTGAATGGTACCCATTCCACGGGTTTCAACTACCCAGGTTTAAGGTATTCTTCCTTCAGCTAAAACATGCATGTGGAACCTAGAGTATGATCAACCATGTGATCGGGAGACGTGTTCAAATATGTCTCAGTTTTCGTACCCTGGTACTCGGGTGCAACATTCCAGACGCTTTACTAACACTCTCCCGACTTGGAGAGTCAGTCCCTTTAACCTCCTGTTTGGCCCAGTTTGCAATTTCTGCGGAAGATGAACAGGAATAGCGAGAACCAATGAGAGACTAGCTGGAGGTGTCTGGACGGGCAAATTTAACTCTCATTTCCCACCAGGAAGAGGAAATAACCAAAGGCTCAGCGTGCCGTGCCGGAACCAGATTAGGGCCTGAAGCCATCCTGCGGTGTTGCGGCCAGCTCACAAGAAAACGAGTTGAAGAAAGGAGCTCAGGGGCACTGTAATTCACAAACCTGCAGAGTTATAAATGACAACTATCGTCCAAAAATATACTGAAGTAAGGCTGCCAAGAGGACTTGAAAGCGGGGCAGAATTGCAGGAAACCGATTTCAGGAGGTAGACTGGAATTGCATTGAAAGCATAGGAAAAGAGGCAGAACGTCCACAATGATGCACTTGGCCAAAAAGGGCGTATGCGTTTTTTCCTGAATATATTCAGGAAAAAAAGGCATACGCCCTTTTTGGCCAACCAAGCAAGCTTGCAAAGGAAATCTGCACTACAATGAAGTCTCACTTCCCCCCGGTCAAAAGGGCCATCTGAAAAAAGTGTAAAATCCAGAAAGGCAGGACAGGCCATGGAGAACTGGGAGCCTTGTTATGCTGATGGGCGGGATGTCAATTGCCAACAGACACTCGGGAGAAGTGTATGGTGTTTCCTGAAACATCTAAAAAACAAAGCAACAGAGCCTAGGGCACTTCCACTTATGGTCCTATAGCTTAGGGAAATTAAAATCAAAAAGACACAGCCACCCCAATGTTTGGGACGCCTCTGTTTACAAGAACCTCGTTTACCGTACAAGTTCAATATCACAGAAAGTGAAAAATGGATAAAGAACTTGTGGTACTTACGTACAATGCAGTATCACTCAGCAGTGAAATCTATGTCATCAGGCCCGTAGCAGCACAATGAGTGGATTCAGGTACGATGATTCTAACTGAAATAAGTCACACAGAAAAAGAAACATCATAAGATATCAGTAATACACGGAATGTAAACTTGGCTACACAGGAACTGAATTACAGAACAGAACAGGGTCTCAAATTTAGAAAACCAACTTATGCTTGTTTAAGGGGAAAGGTGAGTTGGGGTGCTGCATAAAACCAGAGATTGAAATGAGCACAGATAAAGTTCCTTAAGCCAAATATGGAATAGACAAGAGCTACTCCTTGCTCAACGAAATGGACTCAACACCGCATATTAAACGCCTGAGAATGTACCTGACTCTTAAGTATCTTAAAACCTATGGATTGCTATGTCTCCGAAAGAGAATCAAGCATGTGTACAGGGACATAAACGCAGCAGTGATAGGATTGGAGAGGTTCGGTGAGCAAATGAAGACCCTTTGAAGTCATATTACATGGTACCCATTCCACGGGTTTCAACTACCCAGGTTTAAGGTATTCTTCCTTCAGCTAAAACATGCATGTGGAACCTAGAGTATGATCAACCATGTGATCGGGAGACGTGTTCAAATATGTCTCAGTTTTCGTACCCTGGTACTCGGGTGCAACATTCCAGACGCTTTACTAACACTCTCCCCACTTGGAGAGTCAGTCCCTTTAACCTCCTGTTTGGCCCAGTTTGCAATTTCTGCGGAAGATGAACAGGAATAGCGAGAACCAATGAGAGACTAGCTGGAGGTGTCTGGACGGGCAAATTTAACTCTCATTTCCCACCAGGAAGAGGAAATAACCAAAGGCTCAGCGTGCCGTGCCGGAACCAGATTAGGGCCTGAAGCCATCCTGCGGTGTTGCGGCCAGCTCACAAGAAAACGAGGTGAAGAAAGGAGCTCAGGGGCACTGTAATTCACAAACCTGCAGAGTTATAAATGACAACTATCGTCCAAAAATATACTGAAGTAAGGCTGCCAAGAGGACTTGAAAGCGGGGCAGAATTGCAGGAAACCGATTTCAGGAGGTAGACTGGAATTGCATTGAAAGCATAGGAAAAGAGGCAGAACGTCCACAATGATGCACTTGGCCAAAAAGGGCGTATGCGTTTTTTCCTGAATATATTCAGGAAAAAACGCATACGCCCTTTTTGGCCAACCAAGCAAGCTTGCAAAGGAAATCTGCACTACAATGAAGTCTCACTTCCCCCCGGTCAAAAGGGCCATCTGAAAAAAGTGTAAAATCCAGAAAGGCAGGACAGGCCATGGAGAACTGGGAGCCTTGTTATGCTGATGGGCGGGATGTCAATTGCCAACAGACACTCGGGAGAAGTGTATGGTGTTTCCTGAAACATCTAAAAAACAAAGCAACAGAGCCTAGGGCACTTCCACTTATGGTCCTATAGCTTAGGGAAATTAAAATCAAAAAGACACAGCCAGCCCAATGTTTGGGACGCCTCTGTTTACAAGAACCTCGTTTACCGTACAAGTTCAATATCACAGAAAGTGAAAAATGGATAAAGAACTTGTGGTACTTACGTACAATGCAGTATCACTCAGCAGTGAAATCTATGTCATCAGGCCCGTAGCAGCACAATGAGTGGATTCAGGTACGATGATTCTAACTGAAATAAGTCACACAGAAAAAGAAACATCATAAGATATCAGTAATACACGGAATGTAAACTTGGCTACACAGGAACTGAATTACAGAACAGAACAGGGACTCAAATTTAGAAAACCAACTTATGCTTGTTTAAGGGGAAAGGTGAGTTGGGGTGCTGCATAAAACCAGAGATTGAAATGAGCACAGATAAAGTTCCTTAAGCCAAATATGGAATAGACAAGAGCTACTCCTTGCTCAACGAAATGGACTCAACACCGCATATTAAACGCCTGAGAATGTACCTGACTCTTAAGTATCTTAAAACCTATGGATTGCTATGTCTCCGAAAGAGAATCAAGCATGTGTACAGGGACATAAACGCAGCAGTGATAGGATTGGAGAGGTTCGGTGAGCAAATGAAGACCCTTTGAAGTCATATTGCATGGTACCCATTCCACGGGTTTCAACTACCCAGGTTTAAGGTATTCTTCCTTCAGCTAAAACATGCATGTGGAACCTAGAGTATGATCAACCATGTGATCGGGAGACGTGTTCAAATATGTCTCAGTTTTCGTACCCTGGTACTCGGGTGCAACATTCCAGACGCTTTACTAACACTCTCCCGACTTGGAGAGACAGTCCCTTTAAACTCCTGTTTGGCCCAGTTTGCAATTTCTGCGGAAGATGAACAGGAATAGCGAGAACCAATGAGAGACTAGCTGGAGGTGTCTGGACGGGCAAATTTAACTCTCATTTCCCACAAGGAAGAGGAATTAACCAAAGGTTCAGCGTGCCGTGCCGGAACCAGATTAGGGCCTGAAGCCATCCTGCGGTGTTGCGGCCAGGTCACAAGAAAGCGAGTTGAAGAAAGGAGCTCAGGGGCACTGTAATTCACAAACCTGCAGAGTTATAAATGACAGCTATCGTCCAAAAATATACTGAAGTAAGGCTGCCAAGAGGACTTGAAAGCGGGGCAGAATTGCAGGAAACCGATTTCAGGAGGTAGACTGGAATTGCATTGAAAGCATAGGAAAAGAGGCAGAACGTCCACAATGATGCACTTGGCCAAAAAGGGCGTATGCGTTTTTTCCTGAATATATTCAGGAAAAAACGCATACGCCCTTTTTGGCCAACCAAGCAAGCTTGCAAAGGAAATCTGCACTACAATGAAGTCTCACTTCCCCCCGGTCAAAAGGGCCATCTGAAAAAAGTGTAAAATCCAGAAAGGCAGGACAGGCCATGGAGAACTGGGAGCCTTGTTATGCTGATGGGCGGGATGTCAATTGCCAACAGACACTCGGGAGAAGTGTATGGTGTTTCCTGAAACATCTAAAAAACAAAGCAACAGAGCCTAGGGCACTTCCACTTATGGTCCTATAGCTTAGGGAAATTAAAATCAAAAAGACACAGCCACCCCAATGTTTGGGACGCCTCTGTTTACAAGAACCTCGTTTACCGTACAAGTTCAATATCACAGAAAGTGAAAAATGGATAAAGAACTTGTGGTACTTACGTACAATGCAGTATCACTCAGCAGTGAAATCTATGTCATCAGGCCCGTAGCAGCACAATGAGTGGATTCAGGTACGATGATTCTAACTGAAATAAGTCACACAGAAAAAGAAACATCATAAGATATCAGTAATACACGGAATGTAAACTTGGCTACACAGGAACTGAATTACAGAACAGAACAGGGTCTCAAATTTAGAAAACCAACTTATGCTTGTTTAAGGGGAAAGGTGAGTTGGGGTGCTGCATAAAACCAGAGATTGAAATGAGCACAGATAAAGTTCCTTAAGCCAAATATGGAATAGACAAGAGCTACTCCTTGCTCAACGAAATGGACTCAACACCGCATATTAAACGCCTGAGAATGTACCTGACTCTTAAGTATCTTAAAACCTATGGATTGCTATGTCTCCGAAAGAGAATCAAGCATGTGTACAGGGACATAAACGCAGCAGTGATAGGATTGGAGAGGTTCGGTGAGCAAATGAAGACCCTTTGAAGACATATTACATGGTACCCATTCCACGGGTTTCAACTACCCAGGTTTAAGGTATTCTTCCTTCAGCTAAAACATGCATGTGGAACCTAGAGTATGATCAACCATGTGATCGGGAGACGTGTTCAAATATGTCTCAGTTTTCGTACCCTGGTACTCGGGTGCAACATTCCAGACGCTTTACTAACACTCTCCCCACTTGGAGAGTCAGTCCCTGTAACCTCCTGTTTGGCCCAGTTTGCAATTTCTGCGGAAGATGAACAGGAATAGCGAGAACCAATGAGAGACTAGCTGGAGGTGTCTGGACGGGCAAATTTAACTCTCATTTCCCACCAGGAAGAGGAAATAACCAAAGGCTCAGCGTGCCGTGCCGGAACCAGATTAGGGCCTGAAGCCATCCTGCGGTGTTGCGGCCAGCTCACAAGAAAACGAGGTGAAGAAAGGAGCTCAGGGGCACTGTAATTCACAAACCTGCAGAGTTATAAATGACAACTATCGTCCAAAAATATACTGAAGTAAGGCTGCCAAGAGGACTTGAAAGTGGGGCAGAATTGCAGGAAACCGATTTCAGGAGGTAGACTGGAATTGCATTGAAAGCATAGGAAAAGAGGCAGAACGTCCACAATGATGCACTTGGCCAAAAAGGGCGTATGCGTTTTTTCCTGAATATATTCAGGAAAAAACGCATACGCCCTTTTTGGCCAACCAAGCAAGCTTGCAAAGGAAATCTGCACTACAATGAAGTCTCACTTCCCCCCGGTCAAAAGGGCCATCTGAAAAAAGTGTAAAATCCAGAAAGGCAGGACAGGCCATGGAGAACTGGGAGCCTTGTTATGCTGATGGGCGGGATGTCAATTGCCAACAGACACTCGGGAGAAGTGTATGGTGTTTCCTGAAACATCTAAAAAACAAAGCAACAGAGCCTAGGGCACTTCCACTTATGGTCCTATAGCTTAGGGAAATTAAAATCAAAAAGACACAGCCAGCCCAATGTTTGGGACGCCTCTGTTTACAAGAACCTCGTTTACCGTACAAGTTCAATATCACAGAAAGTGAAAAATGGATAAAGAACTTGTGGTACTTACGTACAATGCAGTATCACTCAGCAGTGAAATCTATGTCATCAGGCCCGTAGCAGCACAATGAGTGGATTCAGGTACGATGATTCTAACTGAAATAAGTCACACAGAAAAAGAAACATCATAAGATATCAGTAATACACGGAATGTAAACTTGGCTACACAGGAACTGAATTACAGAACAGAACAGGGACTCAAATTTAGAAAACCAACTTATGCTTGTTTAAGGGGAAAGGTGAGTTGGGGTGCTGCATAAAACCAGAGATTGAAATGAGCACAGATAAAGTTCCTTAAGCCAAATATGGAATAGACAAGAGCTACTCCTTGCTCAACGAAATGGACTCAACACCGCATATTAAACGCCTGAGAATGTACCTGACTCTTAAGTATCTTAAAACCTATGGATTGCTATGTCTCCGAAAGACAATCAAGCATGTGTACAGGGACATAAACGCAGCAGTGATAGGATTGGAGAGGTTCGGTGAGCAAATGAAGACCCTTTGAAGTCATATTGCATGGTACCCATTCCACGGGTTTCAACTACCCAGGTTTAAGGTATTCTTCCTTCAGCTAAAACATGCATGTGGAACCTAGAGTATGATCAACCATGTGATCGGGAGACGTGTTCAAATATGTCTCAGTTTTCGTACCCTGGTACTCGGGTGCAACATTCCAGATGCTTTACTAACACTCTCCCGACTTGGAGAGACAGTCCCTTTAAACTCCTGTTTGGCCCAGTTTGCAATTTCTGCGGAAGATGAACAGGAATAGCGAGAACCAATGAGAGACTAGCTGGAGGTGTCTGGACGGGCAAATTTAACTCTCATTTCCCACAAGGAAGAGGAATTAACCAAAGGTTCAGCGTGCCGTGCCGGAACCAGATTAGGGCCTGAAGCCATCCTGCGGTGTTGCGGCCAGGTCACAAGAAAGCGAGTTGAAGAAAGGAGCTCAGGGGCACTGTAATTCACAAACCTGCAGAGTTATAAATGACAGCTATCGTCCAAAAATATACTGAAGTAAGGCTGCCAAGAGGACTTGAAAGCGGGGCAGAATTGCAGGAAACCGATTTCAGGAGGTAGACTGGAATTGCATTGAAAGCATAGGAAAAGAGGCAGAACGTCCACAATGATGCACTTGGCCAAAAAGGGCGTATGCGTTTTTTCCTGAATATATTCAGGAAAAAACGCATACGCCCTTTTTGGCCAACCAAGCAAGCTTGCAAAGGAAATCTGCACTACAATGAAGTCTCACTTCCCCCCGGTCAAAAGGGCCATCTGAAAAAAGTGTAAAATCCAGAAAGGCAGGACAGGCCATGGAGAACTGGGAGCCTTGTTATGCTGATGGGCGGGATGTCAATTGCCAACAGACACTCGGGAGAAGTGTATGGTGTTTCCTGAAACATCTAAAAAACAAAGCAACAGAGCCTAGGGCACTTCCACTTATGGTCCTATAGCTTAGGGAAATTAAAATCAAAAAGACACAGCCACCCCAATGTTTGGGACGCCTCTGTTTACAAGAACCTCGTTTACCGTACAAGTTCAATATCACAGAAAGTGAAAAATGGATAAAGAACTTTTGGTACTTACGTACAATGCAGTGTCACTCAGCAGTGAAATCTATGTCATCAGGCCCGTAGCAGCACAATGAGTGGATTCAGGTACGATGATTCTAACTGAAATAAGTCACACAGAGAAAGAAACATCATAAGATATCAGTAATACACGGAATGTAAACTTGGCTACACAGGAACTGAATTACAGAACAGAACAGGGTCTCAAATTTAGAAAACCAACTTATGCTTGTTTAAGGGTAAAGGTGAGTTGGGGTGCTGCATAAAACCAGAGATTGAAATGAGCACAGATAAAGTTCCTTAAGCCAAATATGGAATAGACAAGAGCTACTCCTTGCTCAACGAAATGGACTCAACACCGCATATTAAACGCCTAAGAATGTACCTGACTCTTAAGTATCTTAAAACCTATGGATTGCTATGTCTCCGAAAGAGAATCAAGCATGTGTACAGGGACATAAACGCAGCAGTGATAGGATTGGAGAGGTTCGGTGAGCAAATGAAGACCCTTTGAAGTCATATTGCATGGTACCCATTCCACGGGTTTCAACTACCCAGGTTTAAGGTATTCTTCCTTCAGCTAAAACATGCATGTGGAACCTAGAGTATGATCAACCATGTGATCGGGAGACGTGTTCAAATATGTCTCAGTTTTCGTACCCTGGTACTCGGGTGCAACATTCCAGACGCTTTACTAACACTCTCCCGACTTGGAGAGTCAGTCCCTTTAACCTCCTGTTTGGCCCAGTTTGCAATTTCTGCGGAAGATGAACAGGAATAGCGAGAACCAATGAGAGACTAGCTGGAGGTGTCTGGACGGGCAAATTTAACTCTCATTTCCCACCAGGAAGAGGAAATAACCAAAGGCTCAGCGTGCCGTGCCGGAACCAGATTAGGGCCTGAAGCCATCCTGCGGTGTTGCGGCCAGCTCACAAGAAAACGAGTTGAAGAAAGGAGCTCAGGGGCACTGTAATTCACAAACCTGCAGAGTTATAAATGACAACTATCGTCCAAAAATATACTGAAGTAAGGCTGCCAAGAGGACTTGAAAGCGGGGCAGAATTGCAGGAAACCGATTTCAGGAGGTAGACTGGAATTGCATTGAAAGCATAGGAAAAGAGGCAGAACGTCCACAATGATGCACTTGGCCAAAAAGGGCGTATGCGTTTTTTCCTGAATATATTCAGGAAAAAACGCATACGCCCTTTTTGGCCAACCAAGCAAGCTTGCAAAGGAAATCTGCACTACAATGAAGTCTCACTTCCCCCCGGTCAAAAGGGCCATCTGAAAAAAGTGTAAAATCCAGAAAGGCAGGACAGGCCATGGAGAACTGGGAGCCTTGTTATGCTGATGGGCGGGATGTCAATTGCCAACAGACACTCGGGAGAAGTGTATGGTGTTTCCTGAAACATCTAAAAAACAAAGCAACAGAGCCTAGGGCACTTCCACTTATGGTCCTATAGCTTAGGGAAATTAAAATCAAAAAGATACAGCCACCCCAATGTTTGGGACGCCTCTGTTTACAAGAACCTCATTTACCGTACAAGTTCAATATCACAGAAAGTGAAAAATGGATAAAGAACTTGTGGTACTTACGTACAATGCAGTATCACTAAGCAGTGAAATCTATGTCATCAGGCCCGTAGCAGCACAATGAGTGGATTCAGGTACGATGATTCTAACTGAAATAAGTCACACAGAAAAAGAAACATCATAAGATATCAGTAATACACGGAATGTAAACTTGGCTACACAGGAACTGAATTACAGAACAGAACAGGGTCTCAAATTTAGAAAACCAACTTATGCTTTTTTAAGGGTAAAGGTGAGTTGGGGTGCTGCATAAAACCAGAGATTGAAATGAGCACAGATAAAGTTCCTTAAGCCAAATATGGAATAGACAAGAGCTACTCCTTGCTCAACGAAATGGACTCAACACCCCATATTAAACGCCTAAGAATGTACCTGACTCTTAAGTATCTTAAAACCTATGGATTGCTATGTCTCCGAAAGAGAATCAAGGCATGTGTACAGGGACATAAACGCAGCAGTGATAGGATTGGAGAGGTTCGGTGAGCAAATGAAGACCCTTTGAAGTCATATTGCATGGTACCCATTCCACGGGTTTCAACTACCCAGGTTTAAGGTATTCTTCCTTCAGCTAAAACATGCATGTGGAACCTAGAGTATGATCAACCATGTGATCGGGAGACGTGTTCAAATATGTCTCAGTTTTCGTACCCTGGTACTCGGGTGCAACATTCCAGACGCTTTACTAACACTCTCCCGACTTGGAGAGTCAGTCCCTTTAACCTCCTGTTTGGCCCAGTTTGCAATTTCTGCGGAAGATGAACAGGAATAGCGAGAACCAATGAGAGACTAGCTGGAGGTGTCTGGACGGGCAAATTTAACTCTCATTTCCCACCAGGAAGAGGAAATAACCAAAGGCTCAGCGTGCCGTGCCGGAACCAGATTAGGGCCTGAAGCCATCCTGCGGTGTTGCGGCCAGCTCACAAGAAAACGAGTTGAAGAAAGGAGCTCAGGGGCACTGTAATTCACAAACCTGCAGAGTTATAAATGACAACTATCGTCCAAAAATATACTGAAGTAAGGCTGCCAAGAGGACTTGAAAGCGGGGCAGAATTGCAGGAAACCGATTTCAGGAGGTAGACTGGAATTGCATTGAAAGCATAGGAAAAGAGGCAGAACGTCCACAATGATGCACTTGGCCAAAAAGGGCGTATGCGTTTTTTCCTGAATATATTCAGGAAAAAACGCATACGCCCTTTTTGGCCAACCAAGCAAGCTTGCAAAGGAAATCTGCACTACAATGAAGTCTCACTTCCCCCCAGTCAAAAGGGCCATCTGAAAAAAGTGTAAAATCCAGAAAGGCAGGACAGGCCATGGAGAACTGGGAGCCTTGTTATGCTGATGGGCGGGATGTAAATTGCCAACAGACACTCGGGAGAAGTGTATGGTGTTTCCTGAAACATCTAAAAAACAAAGCAACAGAGCCTAGGGCACTTCCACTTATGGTCCTATAGCTTAGGGAAATTAAAATCAAAAAGATACAGCCACCCCAATGTTTGGGACGCCTCTGTTTACAAGAACCTCGTTTACCGTACAAGTTCAATATCACAGAAAGTGAAAAATGGATAAAGAACTTGTGGTACTTACGTACAATGCAGTATCACTCAGCAGTGAAATCTATGTCATCAGGCCCGTAGCAGCACAATGAGTGGATTCAGGTACGATGATTCTAACTGAAATAAGTCACACAGAAAAAGAAACATCATAAGATATCAGTAATACACGGAATGTAAACTTGGCTACACAGGAACTGAATTACAGAACAGAACAGGGTCTCAAATTTAGAAAACCAACTTATGCTTGTTTAAGGGTAAAGGTGAGTTGGGGTGCTGCATAAAACCAGAGATTGAAATGAGCACAGATAAAGTTCCTTAAGCCAAATATGGAATAGACAAGAGCTACTCCTTGCTCAACGAAATGGACTCAACACCGCATATTAAACGCCTAAGAATGTACCTGACTCTTAAGTATCTTAAAACCTATGGATTGCTATGTCTCCGAAAGAGAATCAAGCATGTGTACAGGGACATAAACGCAGCAGTGATAGGATTGGAGAGGTTCGGTGAGCAAATGAAGACCCTTTGAAGTCATATTGCATGGTACCCATTCCACGGGTTTCAACTACCCAGGTTTAAGGTATTCTTCCTTCAGCTAAAACATGCATGTGGAACCTAGAGTATGATCAACCATGTGATCGGGAGACGTGTTCAAATATGTCTCAGTTTTCGTACCCTGGTACTCGGGTGCAACATTCCAGACGCTTTACTAACACTCTCCCGACTTGGAGAGTCAGTCCCTTTAACCTCCTGTTTGGCCCAGTTTGCAATTTCTGCGGAAGATGAACAGGAATAGCGAGAACCAATGAGAGACTAGCTGGAGGTGTCTGGACGGGCAAATTTAACTCTCATTTCCCACCAGGAAGAGGAAAGAACCAAAGGCTCAGCGTGCCGTGCCGGAACCAGATTAGGGCCTGAAGGCATCCTGCGGTGTTGCGGCCAGCTCACAAGAAAACGAGTTGAAGAAAGGAGCTCAGGGGCACTGTAATTCACAAACCTGCAGAGTTATAAATGACAACTATCGTCCAAAAATATACTGAAGTAAGGCTGCCAAGAGGACTTGAAAGCGGGGCAGAATTGCAGGAAACCGATTTCAGGAGGTAGACTGGAATTGCATTGAAAGCATAGGAAAAGAGGCAGAACGTCCACAATGATGCACTTGGCCAAAAAGGGCGTATGCGTTTTTTCCTGAATATATTCAGGAAAAAACGCATACGCCCTTTTTGGCCAACCAAGCAAGCTTGCAAAGGAAATCTGCACTACAATGAAGTCTCACTTCCCCCCCCCCGGTCAAAAGGGCCATCTGAAAAAAGTGTAAAATCCAGAAAGGCAGGACAGGCCATGGAGAACTGGGAGCCTTGTTATGCTGATGGGCGGGATGTCAATTGCCAACAGACACTCGGGAGAAGTGTATGGTGTTTCCTGAAACATCTAAAAAACAAAGCAACAGAGCCTAGGGCACTTCCACTTATGGTCCTATAGCTTAGGGAAATTAAAATCAAAAAGATACAGCCACCCCAATGTTTGGGACGCCTCTGTTTACAAGAACCTCGTTTACCGTACAAGTTCAATATCACAGAAAGTGAAAAATGGATAAAGAACTTGTGGTACTTACGTACAATGCAGTATCACTCAGCAGTGAAATCTATGTCATCAGGCCCGTAGCAGCACAATGAGTGGATTCAGGTACGATGATTCTAACTGAAATAAGTCACACGGAGAAAGAAACATCATAAGATATCAGTAATACACGGAATGTAAACTTGGCTACACAGGAACTGAATTACAGAACAGAACAGGGTCTCAAATTTAGAAAACCAACTTATGCTTGTTTAAGGGTAAAGGTGAGTTGGGGTGCTGCATAAAACCAGAGATTGAAATGAGCACAGATAAAGTTCCTTAAGCCAAATATGGAATAGACAAGAGCTACTCCTTGCTCAACGAAATGGACTCAACACCGCATATTAAACGCCTAAGAATGTACCTGACTCTTAAGTATCTTAAAACCGATGGATTGCTATGTCTCCGAAAGAGAATCAAGCATGTGTACAGGGACATAAACGCAGCAGTGATAGGATTGGAGAGGTTCGGTGAGCAAATGAAGACCCTTTGAAGTCATATTGCATGGTACCCATTCCACGGGTTTCAACTACCCAGGTTTAAGGTATTCTTCCTTCAGCTAAAACATGCATGTGGAACCTAGAGTATGATCAACCATGTGATCGGGAGACGTGTTCAAATATGTCTCAGTTTTCGTACCCTGGTACTCGGGTGCAACATTCCAGACGCTTTACTAACACTCTCCCGACTTGGAGAGTCAGTCCCTTTAACCTCCTGTTTGGCCCAGTTTGCAATTTCTGCGGAAGATGAACAGGAATAGCGAGAACCAATGAGAGACTAGCTGGAGGTGTCTGGACGGGCAAATTTAACTCTCATTTCCCACCAGGAAGAGGAAATAACCAAAGGCTCAGCGTGCCGTGCCGGAACCAGATTAGGGCCTGAAGCCATCCTGCGGTGTTGCGGCCAGCTCACAAGAAAACGAGTTGAAGAAAGGAGCTCAGGGGCACTGTAATTCACAAACCTGCAGAGTTATAAATGACAACTATCGTCCAAAAATATACTGAAGTAAGGCTGCCAAGAGGACTTGAAAGCGGGGCAGAATTGCAGGAAACCGATTTCAGGAGGTAGACTGGAATTGCATTGAAAGCATAGGAAAAGAGGCAGAACGTCCACAATGATGCACTTGGCCAAAAAGGGCGTATGCGTTTTTTCCTGAATATATTCAGGAAAAAACGCATACGCCCTTTTTGGCCAACCAAGCAAGCTTGCAAAGGAAATCTGCACTACAATGAAGTCTCACTTCCCCCCGGTCAAAAGGGCCATCTGAAAAAAGTGTAAAATCCAGAAAGGCAGGACAGGCCATGGAGAACTGGGAGCCTTGTTATGCTGATGGGCGGGATGTCAATTGCCAACAGACACTCGGGAGAAGTGTGTGGTGTTTCCTGAAACATCTAAAAAACAAAGCAACAGAGCCTAGGGCACTTCCACTTATGGTCCTATAGCTTAGGGAAATTAAAATCAAAAAGATACAGCCACCCCAATGTTTGGGACGCCTCTGTTTACAAGAACCTCGTTTACCGTACAAGTTCAATATCACAGAAAGTGAAAAATGGATAAAGAACTTGTGGTACTTACGTACAATGCAGTATCACTCAGCAGTGAAATCTATGTCATCAGGCCCGTAGCAGCACAATGAGTGGATTCAGGTACGATGATTCTAACTGAAATAAGTCACACAGAAAAAGAAACATCATAAGATATCAGTAATACACGGAATGTAAACTTGGCTACACAGGAACTGAATTACAGAACAGAACAGGGTCTCAAATTTAGAAAACCAACTTATGCTTGTTTAAGGGGAAAGGTGAGTTGGGGTGCTGCATAAAACCAGAGATTGAAATGAGCACAGATAAAGTTCCTTAAGCCAAATATGGAATAGACAAGAGCTACTCCTTGCTCAACGAAATGGACTCAACACCGCATATTAAACGCCTAAGAATGTACCTGACTCTTAAGTATCTTAAAACCTATGGATTGCTATGTCTCCGAAAGAGAATCAAGCATGTGTACAGGGACATAAACGCAGCAGTGATAGGATTGGAGAGGTTCGGTGAGCAAATGAAGACCCTTTGAAGTCATATTGCATGGTACCCATTCCACGGGTTTCAACTACCCAGGTTTAAGGTATTCTTCCTTCAGCTAAAACATGCATGTGGAATCTAGAGTATGATCAACCATGTGATCGGGAGACGTGTTCAAATATGTCTCAGTTTTCGTACCCTGGTACTCGGGTGCAACATTCCAGACACTTTACTAACACTCTCCCGACTTGGAGAGTCAGTCCCTTTAACCTCCTGTTTGGCCCAGTTTGCAATTTCTGCGGAAGATGAACAGGAATAGCGAGAACCAATGAGAGACTAGCTGGAGGTGTCTGGACGGGCAAATTTAACTCTCATTTCCCACCAGGAAGAGGAAATAACCAAAGGCTCAGTGTGCCGTGCCGGAACCAGATTAGGGCCTGAAGCCATCCTGCGGTGTTGCGGCCAGCTCACAAGAAAACGAGTTGAAGAAAGGAGCTCAGGGGCACTGTAATTCACAAACCTGCAGAGTTATAAATGACAACTATCGTCCAAAAATATACTGAAGTAAGGCTGCCAAGAGGACTTGAAAGCGGGGCAGAATTGCAGGAAACCGATTTCAGGAGGTAGACTGGAATTGCATTGAAAGCATAGGAAAAGAGGCAGAACGTCCACAATGATGCACTTGGCCAAAAAGGGCGTATGCGTTTTTTCCTGAATATATTCAGGAAAAAACGCATACGCCCTTTTTGGCCAACCAAGCAAGCTTGCAAAGGAAATCTGCACTACAATGAAGTCTCACTTCCCCCCGGTCAAAAGGGCCATCTGAAAAAAGTGTAAAATCCAGAAAGGCAGGACAGGCCATGGAGAACTGGGAGCCTTGTTATGCTGATGGGCGGGATGTAAATTGCCAACAGACACTCGGGAGAAGTGTATGGTGTTTCCTGAAACATCTAAAAAACAAAGCAACAGAGCCTAGGGCACTTCCACTTATGGTCCTATAGCTTAGGGAAATTAAAATCAAAAAGATACAGCCACCCCAATGTTTGGGACGCCTCTGTTTACAAGAACCTCGTTTACCGTACAAGTTCAATATCACAGAAAGTGAAAAATGGATAAAGAACTTGTGGTACTTACGTACAATGCAGTATCACTCAGCAGTGAAATCTATGTCATCAGGCCCGTAGCAGCACAATGAGTGGATTCAGGTACGATGATTCTAACTGAAATAAGTCACACAGAAAAAGAAACATCATAAGATATCAGTAATACACGGAATGTAAACTTGGCTACACAGGAACTGAATTACAGAACAGAACAGGGTCTCAAATTTAGAAAACCAACTTATGCTTGTTTAAGGGGAAAGGTGAGTTGGGGTGCTGCATAAAACCAGAGATTGAAATGAGCACAGATAAAGTTCCTTAAGCCAAATATGGAATAGACAAGAGCTACTCCTTGCTCAACGAAATGGACTCAACACCGCATATTAAACGCCTAAGAATGTACCTGACTCTTAAGTATCTTAAAACCTATGGATTGCTATGTCTCCGAAAGAGAATCAAGCATGTGTACAGGGACATAAACGCAGCAGTGATAGGATTGGAGAGGTTCGGTGAGCAAATGAAGACCCTTTGAAGTCATATTGCATGGTACCCATTCCACGGGTTTCAACTACCCAGGTTTAAGGTATTCTTCCTTCAGCTAAAACATGCATGTGGAACCTAGAGTATGATCAACCATGTGATCGGGAGACGTGTTCAAATATGTCTCAGTTTTCGTACCCTGGTACTCGGGTGCAACATTCCAGACACTTTACTAACACTCTCCCGACTTGGAGAGTCAGTCCCTTTAACCTCCTGTTTGGCCCAGTTTGCAATTTCTGCGGAAGATGAACAGGAATAGCGAGAACCAATGAGAGACTAGCTGGAGGTGTCTGGACGGGCAAATTTAACTCTCATTTCCCACCAGGAAGAGGAAATAACCAAAGGCTCAGCGTGCCGTGCCGGAACCAGATTAGGGCCTGAAGCCATCCTGCGGTGTTGCGGCCAGCTCACAAGAAAACGAGTTGAAGAAAGGAGCTCAGGGGCACTGTAATTCACAAACCTGCAGAGTTATAAATGACAACTATCGTCCAAAAATATACTGAAGTAAGGCTGCCAAGAGGACTTGAAAGCGGGGCAGAATTGCAGGAAACCGATTACAGGAGGTAGACTGGAATTGCATTGAAAGCATAGGAAAAGAGGCAGAACGTCCACAATGATGCACTTGGCCAAAAAGGGCGTATGCGTTTTTTCCTGAATATATTCAGGAAAAAACGCATACGCCCTTTTTGGCCAACCAAGCAAGCTTGCAAAGGAAATCTGCACTACAATGAAGTCTCACTTCCCCCGGTCAAAAGGGCCATCTGAAAAAAGTGTAAAATCCAGAAAGGCAGGACAGGCCCATGGAGAACTGGGAGCCTTGTTATGCTGATGGGCGGGATGTCAATTGCCAACAGACACTCGGGAGAAGTGTGTGGTGTTTCCTGAAACATCTAAAAAACAAAGCAACAGAGCCTAGGGCACTTCCACTTATGGTCCTATAGCTTAGGGAAATTAAAATCAAAAAGATACAGCCACCCCAATGTTTGGGACGCCTCTGTTTACAAGAACCTCATTTACCGTACAAGTTCAATATCACAGAAAGTGAAAAATGGATAAAGAACTTGTGGTACTTACGTACAATGCAGTATCACTCAGCAGTGAAATCTATGTCATCAGGCCCGTAGCAGCACAATGAGTGGATTCAGGTACGATGATTCTAACTGAAATAAGTCACACAGAAAAAGAAACATCATAAGATATCAGTAATACACGGAATGTAAACTTGGCTACACAGGAACTGAATTACAGAACAGAACAGGGTCTCAAATTTAGAAAACCAACTTATGCTTGTTTAAGGGTAAAGGTGAGTTGGGGTGCTGCATAAAACCAGAGATTGAAATGAGCACAGATAAAGTTCCTTAAGCCAAATATGGAATAGACAATAGCTACTCCTTGCTCAACGAAATGGACTCAACACCGCATATTAAACGCCTAAGAATGTACCTGACTCTTAAGTATCTTAAAACCGATGGATTGCTATGTCTCCGAAAGAGAATCAAGCATGTGTACAGGGACATAAACGCAGCAGTGATAGGATTGGAGAGGTTCGGTGAGCAAATGAAGACCCTTTGAAGTCATATTGCATGGTACCCATTCCACGGGTTTCAACTACCCAGGTTTAAGGTATTCTTCCTTCAGCTAAAACATGCATGTGGAACCTAGAGTATGATCAACCATGTGATCGGGAGACGTGTTCAAATATGTCTCAGTTTTCGTACCCTGGTACTCGGGTGCAACATTCCAGACGCTTTACTAACACTCTCCCCACTTGGAGAGTCAGTCCCTTTAACCTCCTGTTTGGCCCAGTTTGCAATTTCTGCGGAAGATGAACAGGAATAGGGAGAACCAATGAGAGACTAGCTGGAGGTGTCTGGACGGGCAAATTTAACTCTCATTTCCCACCAGGAAGAGGAAATAACCAAAGGCTCAGCGTGCCGTGCCGGAACCAGATTAGGGCCTGAAGCCATCCTGCGGTGTTGCGGCCAGCTCACAAGAAAACGAGTTGAAGAAAGGAGCTCAGGGGCACTGTAATTCACAAACCTGCAGAGTTATAAATGACAACTATCGTCCAAAAATATACTGAAGTAAGGCTGCCAAGAGGACTTGAAAGCGGGGCAGAATTGCAGGAAACTGATTTCAGGAGGTAGACTGGAATTGCATTGAAAGCATAGGAAAAGAGGCAGAACGTCCACAATGATGCACTTGGCCAAAAAGGGCGTATGCGTTTTTTCCTGAATATATTCAGGAAAAAACGCATACGCCCTTTTTGGCCAACCAAGCAAGCTTGCAAAGGAAATCTGCACTACAATGAAGTCTCACTTCCCCCCCCCCCCGGTCAAAAGGGCCATCTGAAAAAAGTGTAAAATCCAGAAAGGCAGGACAGGCCATGGAGAACTGGGAGCCTTGTTATGCTGATGGGCGGGATGTAAATTGCCAACAGACACTCGGGAGAAGTGTATGGTGTTTCCTGAAACATCTAAAAAACAAAGCAACAGAGCCTAGGGCACTTCCACTTATGGTCCTATAGCTTAGGGAAATTAAAATCAAAAAGATACAGCCACCCCAATGTTTGGGACGCCTCTGTTTACAAGAACCTCGTTTACCGTACAAGTTCAATATCACAGAAAGTGAAAAATGGATAAAGAACTTGTGGTACTTACGTACAATGCAGTATCACTCAGCAGTGAAATCTATGTCATCAGGCCCGTAGCAGCACAATGAGTGGATTCAGGTACGATGATTCTAACTGAAATAAGTCACACAGAGAAAGAAACATCATAAGATATCAGTAATACACGGAATGTAAACTTGGCTACACAGGAACTGAATTACAGAACAGAACAGGGTCTCAAATTTAGAAAACCAACTTATGCTTGTTTAAGGGTAAAGGTGAGTTGGGGTGCTGCATAAAACCAGAGATTGAAATGAGCACAGATAAAGTTCCTTAAGCCAAATATGGAATAGACAAGAGCTACTCCTTGCTCAACGAAATGGACTCAACACCGCATATTAAACGCCTAAGAATGTACCTGACTCTTAAGTATCTTAAAACCGATGGATTGCTATGTCTCCGAAAGAGAATCAAGCATGTGTACAGGGACATAAACGCAGCAGTGATAGGATTGGAGAGGTTCGGTGAGCAAATGAAGACCCTTTGAAGTCATATTGCATGGTACCCATTCCACGGGTTTCAACTACCCAGGTTTAAGGTATTCTTCCTTCAGCTAAAACATGCATGTGGAACCTAGAGTATGATCAACCATGTGATCGGGAGACGTGTTCAAATATGTCTCAGTTTTCGTACCCTGGTACTCGGGTGCAACATTCCAGACGCTTTACTAACACTCTCCCGACTTGGAGAGTCAGTCCCTTTAACCTCCTGTTTGGCCCAGTTTGCAATTTCTGCGGAAGATGAACAGGAATAGCGAGAACCAATGAGAGACTAGCTGGAGGTGTCTGGACGGGCAAATTTAACTCTCATTTCCCACCAGGAAGAGGAAATAACCAAAGGCTCAGCGTGCCGTGCCGGAACCAGATTAGGGCCTGAAGCCATCCTGCGGTGTTGCGGCCAGCTCACAAGAAAACGAGTTGAAGAAAGGAGCTCAGGGGCACTGTAATTCACAAACCTGCAGAGTTATAAATGACAACTATCGTCCAAAAATATACTGAAGTAAGGCTGCCAAGAGGACTTGAAAGCGGGGCAGAATTGCAGGAAACCGATTTCAGGAGGTAGACTGGAATTGCATTGAAAGCATAGGAAAAGAGGCAGAACGTCCACAATGATGCACTTGGCCAAAAAGGGCGTATGCGTTTTTTCCTGAATATATTCAGGAAAAAACGCATACGCCCTTTTTGGCCAACCAAGCAAGCTTGCAAAGGAAATCTGCACTACAATGAAGTCTCACTTCCCCCCGGTCAAAAGGGCCATCTGAAAAAAGTGTAAAATCCAGAAAGGCAGGACAGGCCATGGAGAACTGGGAGCCTTGTTATGCTGATGGGCGGGATGTCAATTGCCAACAGACACTCGGGAGAAGTGTGTGGTGTTTCCTGAAACATCTAAAAAACAAAGCAACAGAGCCTAGGGCACTTCCACTTATGGTCCTATAGCTTAGGGAAATTAAAATCAAAAAGATACAGCCACCCCAATGTTTGGGACGCCTCTGTTTACAAGAACCTCGTTTACCGTACAAGTTCAATATCACAGAAAGTGAAAAATGGATAAAGAACTTGTGGTACTTACGTACAATGCAGTATCACTCAGCAGTGAAATCTATGTCATCAGGCCCGTAGCAGCACAATGAGTGGATTCAGGTACGATGATTCTAACTGAAATAAGTCACACAGAAAAAGAAACATCATAAGATATCAGTAATACACGGAATGTAAACTTGGCTACACAGGAACTGAATTACAGAACAGAACAGGGTCTCAAATTTAGAAAACCAACTTATGCTTGTTTAAGGGTAAAGGTGAGTTGGGGTGCTGCATAAAACCAGAGATTGAAATGAGCACAGATAAAGTTCCTTAAGCCAAATATGGAATAGACAAGAGCTACTCCTTGCTCAACGAAATGGACTCAACACCGCATATTAAACGCCTAAGAATGTACCTGACTCTTAAGTATCTTAAAACCTATGGATTGCTATGTCTCCGAAAGAGAATCAAGCATGTGTACAGGGACATAAACGCAGCAGTGATAGGATTGGAGAGGTTCGGTGAGCAAATGAAGACCCTTTGAAGTCATATTGCATGGTACCCATTCCACGGGTTTCAACTACCCAGGTTTAAGGTATTCTTCCTTCAGCTAAAACATGCATGTGGAATCTAGAGTATGATCAACCATGTGATCGGGAGACGTGTTCAAATATGTCTCAGTTTTCGTACCCTGGTACTCGGGTGCAACATTCCAGACACTTTACTAACACTCTCCCGACTTGGAGAGTCAGTCCCTTTAACCTCCTGTTTGGCCCAGTTTGCAATTTCTGCGGAAGATGAACAGGAATAGCGAGAACCAATGAGAGACTAGCTGGAGGTGTCTGGACGGGCAAATTTAACTCTCATTTCCCACCAGGAAGAGGAAATAACCAAAGGCTCAGCGTGCCGTGCCGGAACCAGATTAGGGCCTGAAGCCATCCTGCGGTGTTGCGGCCAGCTCACAAGAAAACGAGTTGAAGAAAGGAGCTCAGGGGCACTGTAATTCACAAACCTGCAGAGTTATAAATGACAACTATCGTCCAAAAATATACTGAAGTAAGGCTGCCAAGAGGACTTGAAAGCGGGGCAGAATTGCAGGAAACCGATTTCAGGAGGTAGACTGGAATTGCATTGAAAGCATAGGAAAAGAGGCAGAACGTCCACAATGATGCACTTGGCCAAAAAGGGCGTATGCGTTTTTTCCTGAATATATTCAGGAAAAAACGCATACGCCCTTTTTGGCCAACCAAGCAAGCTTGCAAAGGAAATCTGCACTACAATGAAGTCTCACTTCCCCCCGGTCAAAAGGGCCATCTGAAAAAAGTGTAAAATCCAGAAAGGCAGGACAGGCCATGGAGAACTGGGAGCCTTGTTATGCTGATGGGCGGGATGTCAATTGCCAACAGACACTCGGGAGAAGTGTGTGGTGTTTCCTGAAACATCTAAAAAACAAAGCAACAGAGCCTAGGGCACTTCCACTTATGGTCCTATAGCTTAGGGAAATTAAAATCAAAAAGATACAGCCACCCCAATGTTTGGGACGCCTCTGTTTACAAGAACCTCGTTTACCGTACAAGTTCAATATCACAGAAAGTGAAAAATGGATAAAGAACTTGTGGTACTTACGTACAATGCAGTATCACTCAGCAGTGAAATCTATGTCATCAGGCCCGTAGCAGCACAATGAGTGGATTCAGGTACGATGATTCTAACTGAAATAAGTCACACAGAAAAAGAAACATCATAAGATATCAGTAATACACGGAATGTAAACTT
The DNA here is from genome assembly GCF_963455315.2 of Globicephala melas. Lineage (NCBI taxonomy): Eukaryota > Metazoa > Chordata > Mammalia > Artiodactyla > Delphinidae > Globicephala > Globicephala melas. Next base: position 133,252 of record NW_027207408.1, read on the forward strand.
GGCTACACAGGAACTGAATTACAGAACAGAACAGGGTCTCAAATTTAGAAAACCAACTTATGCTTGTTTAAGGGTAAAGGTGAGTTGGGGTGCTGCATAAAACCAGAGATTGAAATGAGCACAGATAAAGTTCCTTAAGCCAAATATGGAATAGACAAGAGCTACTCCTTGCTCAACGAAATGGACTCAACACCGCATATTAAACGCCTAAGAATGTACCTGACTCTTAAGTATCTTAAAACCTATGGATTGCTATGTCTCCGAAAGAGAATCAAGCATGTGTACAGGGACATAAACGCAGCAGTGATAGGATTGGAGAGGTTCGGTGAGCAAATGAAGACCCTTTGAAGTCATATTGCATGGTACCCATTCCACGGGTTTCAACTACCCAGGTTTAAGGTATTCTTCCTTCAGCTAAAACATGCATGTGGAATCTAGAGTATGATCAACCATGTGATCGGGAGACGTGTTCAAATATGTCTCAGTTTTCGTACCCTGGTACTCGGGTGCAACATTCCAGACACTTTACTAACACTCTCCCGACTTGGAGAGTCAGTCCCTTTAACCTCCTGTTTGGCCCATTTTGCAATTTCTGCGGAAGATGAACAGGAATAGGGAGAACCAATGAGAGACTAGCTGGAGGTGTCTGGACGGGCAAATTTAACTCTCATTTCCCACCAGGAAGAGGAAATAACCAAAGGCTCAGCGTGCCGTGCCGGAACCAGATTAGGGCCTGAAGCCATCCTGCGGTGTTGCGCCCAGCTCACAAGAAAACGAGTTGAAGAAAGGAGCTCAGGGGCACTGTAATTCACAAACCTGCAGAGTTATAAATGACAACTATCGTCCAAAAATATACTGAAGTAAGGCTGCCAAGAGGACTTGAAAGCGGGGCAGAATTGCAGGAAACTGATTTCAGGAGGTAGACTGGAATTGCATTGAAAGCATAGGAAAAGAGGCAGAACGTCCACAATGATGCACTTGGCCAAAAAGGGCGTATGCGTTTTTTCCTGAATATATTCAGGAAAAAACGCATACGCCCTTTTTGGCCAACCAAGCAAGCTTGCAAAGGAAATCTGCACTACAATGAAGTCTCACTTCCCCCCGGTCAAAAGGGCCATCTGAAAAAAGTGTAAAATCCAGAAAGGCAGGACAGGCCATGGAGAACTGGGAGCCTTGTTATGCTGATGGGCGGGATGTCAATTGCCAACAGACACTCGGGAGAAGTGTATGGTGTTTCCTGAAACATCTAAAAAACAAAGCAACAGAGCCTAGGGCACTTCCACTTATGGTCCTATAGCTTAGGGAAATTAAAATCAAAAAGATACAGCCACCCCAATGTTTGGGACGCCTCTGTTTACAAGAACCTCGTTTACCGTACAAGTTCAATATCACAGAAAGTGAAAAATGGATAAAGAACTTGTGGTACTTACGTACAATGCAGTATCACTCAGCAGTGAAATCTATGTCATCAGGCCCGTAGCAGCACAATGAGTGGATTCAGGTACGATGATTCTAACTGAAATAAGTCACACAGAAAAAGAAACATCATAAGATATCAGTAATACACGGAATGTAAACTTGGCTACACAGGAACTGAATTACAGAACAGAACAGGGTCTCAAATTTAGAAAACCAACTTATGCTTGTTTAAGGGGAAAGGTGAGTTGGGGTGCTGCATAAAACCAGAGATTGAAATGAGCACAGATAAAGTTCCTTAAGCCAAATATGGAATAGACAAGAGCTACTTCTTGCTCAACGAAATGGACTCAACACCGCATATTAAACGCCTAAGAATGTACCTGACTCTTAAGTATCTTAAAACCTATGGATTGCTATGTCTCCGAAAGAGAATCAAGCATGTGTACAGGGACATAAACGCAGCAGTGATAGGATTGGAGAGGTTCAGTGAGCAAATGAAGACCCTTTGAAGTCATATTGCATGGTACCCATTCCACGGGTTTCAACTACCCAGGTTTAAGGTATTCTTCCTTCAGCTAAAACATGCATGTGGAACCTAGAGTATGATCAACCATGTGATCGGGAGACGTGTTCAAATATGTCTCAGTTTTCGTACCCTGGTACTCGGGTGCAACATTCCAGACGCTTTACTAACACTCTCCCAACTTGGAGAGTCAGTCCCTTTAACCTCCTGTTTGGCCCAGTTTGCAATTTCTGCGGAAGATGAACAGGAATAGCGAGAACCAATGAGAGACTAGCTGGAGGTGTCTGGACGGGCAAATTTAACTCTCATTTCCCACCAGGAAGAGGAAATAACCAAAGGCTCAGTGTGCCGTGCCGGAACCAGATTAGGGCCTGAAGCCATCCTGCGGTGTTGCGGCCAGCTCACAAGAAAACGAGTTGAAGAAAGGAGCTCAGGGGCACTGTAATTCACAAACCTGCAGAGTTATAAATGACAACTATCGTCCAAAAATATACTGAAGTAAGGCTGCCAAGAGGACTTGAAAGCGGGGCAGAATTGCAGGAAACCGATTTCAGGAGGTAGACTGGAATTGCATTGAAAGCATAGGAAAAGAGGCAGAACGTCCACAATGATGCACTTGGCCAAAAAGGGCGTATGCGTTTTTTCCTGAATATATTCAGGAAAAAACGCATACGCCCTTTTTGGCCAACCAAGCAAGCTTGCAAAGGAAATCTGCACTACAATGAAGTCTCACTTCCCCCCGGTCAAAAGGGCCATCTGAAAAAAGTGTAAAATCGAGAAAGGCAGGACAGGCCATGGAGAACTGGGAGCCTTGTTATGCTGATGGGCGGGATGTCAATTGCCAACAGACACTGGGGAGAAGTGTATGGTGTTTCCTGAAACATCTAAAAAACAAAGCAACAGAGCCTAGGGCACTTCCACTTATGGTCCTATAGCTTAGGGAAATTAAAATCAAAAAGATACAGCCACCCCAATGTTTGGGACGCCTCTGTTTACAAGAACCTCGTTTACCGTACAAGTTCAATATCACAGAAAGTGAAAAATGGATAAAGAACTTGTGGTACTTACGTACAATGCAGTATCACTCAGCAGTGAAATCTATGTCATCAGGCCCGTAGCAGCACAATGAGTGGATTCAGGTACGATGATTCTAACTGAAATAAGTCACACAGAAAAAGAAACATCATAAGATATCAGTAATACACGGAATGTAAACTTGGCTACACAGGAACTGAATTACAGAACAGAACAGGGTCTCAAATTTAGAAAACCAACTTATGCTTGTTTAAGGGGAAAGGTGAGTTGGGGTGCTGCATAAAACCAGAGATTGAAATGAGCACAGATAAAGTTCCTTAAGCCAAATATGGAATAGACAAGAGCTACTCCTTGCTCAACGAAATGGACTCAACACCGCATATTAAACGCCTAAGAATGTACCTGACTCTTAAGTATCTTAAAACCTATGGATTGCTATGTCTCCAAAAGAGAATCAAGCATGTGTACAGGGACATAAACGCAGCAGTGATAGGATTGGAGAGGTTCGGTGAGCAAATGAAGACCCTTTGAAGTCATATTGCATGGTACCCATTCCACGGGTTTCAACTACCCAGGTTTAAGGTATTCTTCCTTCAGCTAAAACATGCATGTGGAACCTAGAGTATGATCAACCATGTGATCGGGAGACGTGTTCAAATATGTCTCAGTTTTCGTACCCTGGTACTCGGGTGCAACATTCCAGACGCTTTACTAACACTCTCCCGACTTGGAGAGTCAGTCCCTTTAACCTCCTGTTTGGCCCAGTTTGCAATTTCTGCGGAAGATGAACAGGAATAGCGAGAACCAATGAGAGACTAGCTGGAGGTGTCTGGACGGGCAAATTTAACTCTCATTTCCCACCAGGAAGAGGAAATAACCAAAGGCTCAGCGTGCCGTGCCGGAACCAGATTAGGGCCTGAAGCCATCCTGCGGTGTTGCGGCCAGCTCACAAGAAAACGAGTTGAAGAAAGGAGTTCAGGGGCACTGTAATTCACAAACCTGCAGAGTTATAAATGACAACTATCGTCCAAAAATATACTGAAGTAAGGCTGCCAAGAGGACTTGAAAGCGGGGCAGAATTGCAGGAAACCGATTTCAGGAGGTAGACTGGAATTGCATTGAAAGCATAGGAAAAGAGGCAGAACGTCCACAATGATGCACTTGGCCAAAAAGGGCGTATGCGTTTTTTCCTGAATATATTCAGGAAAAAACGCATACGCCCTTTTTGGCCAACCAAGCAAGCTTGCAAAGGAAATCTGCACTACAATGAAGTCTCACTTCCCCCCGGTCAAAAGGGCCATCTGAAAAAAGTGTAAAATCCAGAAAGGCAGGACAGGCCATGGAGAACTGGGAGCCTTGTTATGCTGATGGGCGGGATGTCAATTGCCAACAGACACTCGGGAGAAGTGTGTGGTGTTTCCTGAAACATCTAAAAAACAAAGCAACAGAGCCTAGGGCACTTCCACTTATGGTCCTATAGCTTAGGGAAATTAAAATCAAAAAGATACAGCCACCCCAATGTTTGGGACGCCTCTGTTTACAAGAACCTCGTTTACCGTACAAGTTCAATATCACAGAAAGTGAAAAATGGATAAAGAACTTGTGGTACTTACGTACAATGCAGTATCACTCAGCTGTGAAATCTATGTCATCAGGCCCGTAGCAGCACAATGAGTGGATTCAGGTACGATGATTCTAACTGAAATAAGTCACACAGAAAAAGAAACATCATAAGATATCAGTAATACACGGAATGTAAACTTGGCTACACAGGAACTGAATTACAGAACAGAACAGGGTCTCAAATTTAGAAAACCAACTTATGCTTGTTTAAGGGTAAAGGTGAGTTGGGGTGCTGCATAAAACCAGAGATTGAAATGAGCACAGATAAAGTTCCTTAAGCCAAATATGGAATAGACAAGAGCTACTCCTTGCTCAACGAAATGGACTCAACACCGCATATTAAACGCCTAAGAATGTACCTGACTCTTAAGTATCTTAAAACCGATGGATTGCTATGTCTCCGAAAGAGAATCAAGCATGTGTACAGGGACATAAACGCAGCAGTGATAGGATTGGAGAGGTTCGGTGAGCAAATGAAGACCCTTTGAAGTCATATTGCATGGTACCCATTCCACGGGTTTCAACTACCCAGGTTTAAGGTATTCTTCCTTCAGCTAAAACATGCATGTGGAACCTAGAGTATGATCAACCATGTGATCGGGAGACGTGTTCAAATATGTCTCAGTTTTCGTACCCTGGTACTCGGGTGCAACATTCCAGACGCTTTACTAACACTCTCCCCACTTGGAGAGTCAGTCCCTTTAACCTCCTGTTTGGCCCAGTTTGCAATTTCTGCGGAAGATGAACAGGAATAGCGAGAACCAATGAGAGACTAGCTGGAGGTGTCTGGACGGGCAAATTTAACTCTCATTTCCCACCAGGAAGAGGAAATAACCAAAGGCTCAGCGTGCCGTGCCGGAACCAGATTAGGGCCTGAAGCCATCCTGCAGTGTTGCGGCCAGCTCACAAGAAAGCGAGTTGAAGAAAGGAGCTCAGGGGCACTGTAATTCACAAACCTGCAGAGTTATAAATGACAACTATCGTCCAAAAATATACTGAAGTAAGGCTGCCAAGAGGACTTGAAAGCGGGGCAGAATTGCAGGAAACCGATTTCAGGAGGTAGACTGGAATTGCATTGAAAGCATAGGAAAAGAGGCAGAACGTCCACAATGATGCACTTGGCCAAAAAGGGCGTATGCGTTTTTTCCTGAATATATTCAGGAAAAAACGCATACGCCCTTTTTGGCCAACCAAGCAAGCTTGCAAAGGAAATCTGCACTACAATGAAGTCTCACTTCCCCCCGGTCAAAAGGGCCATCTGAAAAAAGTGTAAAATCCAGAAAGGCAGGACAGGCCATGGAGAACTGGGAGCCTTGTTATGCTGATGGGCGGGATGTCAATTGCCAACAGACACTCGGGAGAAGTGTATGGTGTTTCCTGAAACATCTAAAAAACAAAGCAACAGAGCCTAGGGCACTTCCACTTATGGTCCTATAGCTTAGGGAAATTAAAATCAAAAAGATACAGCCACCCCAATGTTTGGGACGCCTCTGTTTACAAGAACCTCGTTTACCGTACAAGTTCAATATCACAGAAAGTGAAAAATGGATAAAGAACTTGTGGTACTTACGTACAATGCAGTATCACTCAGCAGTGAAATCTATGTCATCAGGCCCGTAGCAGCACAATGAGTGGATTCAGGTACGATGATTCTAACTGAAATAAGTCACACAGAAAAAGAAACATCATAAGATATCAGTAATACACGGAATGTAAACTTGGCTACACAGGAACTGAATTACAGAACAGAACAGGGTCTCAAATTTAGAAAACCAACTTATGCTTGTTTAAGGGGAAAGGTGAGTTGGGGTGCTGCATAAAACCAGAGATTGAAATGAGCACAGATAAAGTTCCTTAAGCCAAATATGGAATAGACAAGAGCTACTCCTTGCTCAACGAAATGGACTCAACACCGCATATTAAACGCCTAAGAATGTACCTGACTCTTAAGTATCTTAAAACCTATGGATTGCTATGTCTCCAAAAGAGAATCAAGCATGTGTACAGGGACATAAACGCAGCAGTGATAGGATTGGAGAGGTTCGGTGAGCAAATGAAGACCCTTTGAAGTCATATTGCATGGTACCCATTCCACGGGTTTCAACTACCCAGGTTTAAGGTATTCTTCCTTCAGCTAAAACATGCATGTGGAACCTAGAGTATGATCAACCATGTGATCGGGAGACGTGTTCAAATATGTCTCAGTTTTCGTACCCTGGTACTCGGGTGCAACATTCCAGACGCTTTACTAACACTCTCCCGACTTGGAGAGTCAGTCCCTTTAACCTCCTGTTTGGCCCAGTTTGCAATTTCTGCGGAAGATGAACAGGAATAGCGAGAACCAATGAGAGACTAGCTGGAGGTGTCTGGACGGGCAAATTTAACTCTCATTTCCCACCAGGAAGAGGAAATAACCAAAGGCTCAGCGTGCCGTGCCGGAACCAGATTAGGGCCTGAAGCCATCCTGCGGTGTTGCGGCCAGCTCACAAGAAAACGAGTTGAAGAAAGGAGTTCAGGGGCACTGTAATTCACAAACCTGCAGAGTTATAAATGACAACTATCGTCCAAAAATATACTGAAGTAAGGCTGCCAAGAGGACTTGAAAGCGGGGCAGAATTGCAGGAAACCGATTTCAGGAGGTAGACTGGAATTGCATTGAAAGCATAGGAAAAGAGGCAGAACGTCCACAATGATGCACTTGGCCAAAAAGGGCGTATGCGTTTTTTCCTGAATATATTCAGGAAAAAACGCATACGCCCTTTTTGGCCAACCAAGCAAGCTTGCAAAGGAAATCTGCACTACAATGAAGTCTCACTTCCCCCCGGTCAAAAGGGCCATCTGAAAAAAGTGTAAAATCCAGAAAGGCAGGACAGGCCATGGAGAACTGGGAGCCTTGTTATGCTGATGGGCGGGATGTCAATTGCCAACAGACACTCGGGAGAAGTGTGTGGTGTTTCCTGAAACATCTAAAAAACAAAGCAACAGAGCCTAGGGCACTTCCACTTATGGTCCTATAGCTTAGGGAAATTAAAATCAAAAAGATACAGCCACCCCAATGTTTGGGACGCCTCTGTTTACAAGAACCTCGTTTACCGTACAAGTTCAATATCACAGAAAGTGAAAAATGGATAAAGAACTTGTGGTACTTACGTACAATGCAGTATCACTCAGCAGTGAAATCTATGTCATCAGGCCCGTAGCAGCACAATGAGTGGATTCAGGTACGATGATTCTAACTGAAATAAGTCACACAGAAAAAGAAACATCATAAGATATCAGTAATACACGGAATGTAAACTTGGCTACACAGGAACTGAATTACAGAACAGAACAGGGTCTCAAATTTAGAAAACCAACTTATGCTTGTTTAAGGGTAAAGGTGAGTTGGGGTGCTGCATAAAACCAGAGATTGAAATGAGCACAGATAAAGTTCCTTAAGCCAAATATGGAATAGACAAGAGCTACTCCTTGCTCAACGAAATGGACTCAACACCGCATATTAAACGCCTAAGAATGTACCTGACTCTTAAGTATCTTAAAACCGATGGATTGCTATGTCTCCGAAAGAGAATCAAGCATGTGTACAGGGACATAAACGCAGCAGTGATAGGATTGGAGAGGTTCGGTGAGCAAATGAAGACCCTTTGAAGTCATATTGCATGGTACCCATTCCACGGGTTTCAACTACCCAGGTTTAAGGTATTCTTCCTTCAGCTAAAACATGCATGTGGAACCTAGAGTATGATCAACCATGTGATCGGGAGACGTGTTCAAATATGTCTCAGTTTTCGTACCCTGGTACTCGGGTGCAACATTCCAGACGCTTTACTAACACTCTCCCGACTTGGAGAGTCAGTCCCTTTAACCTCCTGTTTGGCCCAGTTTGCAATTTCTGCGGAAGATGAACAGGAATAGCGAGAACCAATGAGAGACTAGCTGGAGGTGTCTGGACGGGCAAATTTAACTCTCATTTCCCACCAGGAAGAGGAAATAACCAAAGGCTCAGCGTGCCGTGCCGGAACCAGATTAGGGCCTGAAGCCATCCTGCAGTGTTGCGGCCAGCTCACAAGAAAGCGAGTTGAAGAAAGGAGCTCAGGGGCACTGTAATTCACAAACCTGCAGAGTTATAAATGACAACTATCGTCCAAAAATATACTGAAGTAAGGCTGCCAAGAGGACTTGAAAGCGGGGCAGAATTGCAGGAAACCGATTTCAGGAGGTAGACTGGAATTGCATTGAAAGCATAGGAAAAGAGGCAGAACGTCCACAATGATGCACTTGGCCAAAAAGGGCGTATGCGTTTTTTCCTGAATATATTCAGGAAAAAACGCATACGCCCTTTTTGGCCAACCAAGCAAGCTTGCAAAGGAAATCTGCACTACAATGAAGTCTCACTTCCCCCCGGTCAAAAGGGCCATCTGAAAAAAGTGTAAAATCCAGAAAGGCAGGACAGGCCATGGAGAACTGGGAGCCTTGTTATGCTGATGGGCGGGATGTCAATTGCCAACAGACACTCGGGAGAAGTGTATGGTGTTTCCTGAAACATCTAAAAAACAAAGCAACAGAGCCTAGGGCACTTCCACTTATGGTCCTATAGCTTAGGGAAATTAAAATCAAAAAGATACAGCCACCCCAATGTTTGGGACGCCTCTGTTTACAAGAACCTCGTTTACCGTACAAGTTCAATATCACAGAAAGTGAAAAATGGATAAAGAACTTGTGGTACTTACGTACAATGCAGTATCACTCAGCAGTGAAATCTATGTCATCAGGCCCGTAGCAGCACAATGAGTGGATTCAGGTACGATGATTCTAACTGAAATAAGTCAAACAGAAAAAGAAACATCATAAGATATCAGTAATACACGGAATGTAAACTTGGCTACACAGGAACTGAATTACAGAACAGAACAGGGTCTCAAATTTAGAAAACCAACTTATGCTTGTTTAAGGGGAAAGGTGAGTTGGGGTGCTGCATAAAACCAGAGATTGAAATGAGCACAGATAAAGTTCCTTAAGCCAAATATGGAATAGACAAGAGCTACTCCTTGCTCAACGAAATGGACTCAACACCGCATATTAAACGCCTAAGAATGTACCTGACTCTTAAGTATCTTAAAACCTATGGATTGTTATGTCTCCGAAAGAGAATCAAGCATGTGTACAGGGACATAAACGCAGCAGTGATAGGATTGGAGAGGTTCGGTGAGCAAATGAAGACCCTTTGAAGTCATATTGCATGGTACCCATTCCACGGGTTTCAACTACCCAGGTTTAAGGTATTCTTCCTTCAGCTAAAACATGCATGTGGAATCTAGAGTATGATCAACCATGTGATCGGGAGACGTGTTCAAATATGTCTCAGTTTTCGTACCCTGGTACTCGGGTGCAACATTCCAGACACTTTACTAACACTCTCCCGACTTGGAGAGTCAGTCCCTTTAACCTCCTGTTTGGCCCATTTTGCAATTTCTGCGGAAGATGAACAGGAATAGGGAGAACCAATGAGAGACTAGCTGGAGGTGTCTGGACGGGCAAATTTAACTCTCATTTCCCACCAGGAAGAGGAAATAACCAAAGGCTCAGCGTGCCGTGCCGGAACCAGATTAGGGCCTGAAGCCATCCTGCGGTGTTGCGGCCAGCTCACAAGAAAACGAGTTGAAGAAAGGAGCTCAGGGGCACTGTAATTCACAAACCTGCAGAGTTATAAATGACAACTATCGTCCAAAAATATACTGAAGTAAGGCTGCCAAGAGGACTTGAAAGCGGGGCAGAATTGCAGGAAACTGATTTCAGGAGGTAGACTGGAATTGCATTGAAAGCATAGGAAAAGAGGCAGAACGTCCACAATGATGCACTTGGCCAAAAAGGGCGTATGCGTTTTTTCCTGAATATATTCAGGAAAAAACGCATACGCCCTTTTTGGCCAACCAAGCAAGCTTGCAAAGGAAATCTGCACTACAATGAAGTCTCACTTCCCCCCGGTCAAAAGGGCCATCTGAAAAAAGTGTAAAATCCAGAAAGGCAGGACAGGCCATGGAGAACTGGGAGCCTTGTTATGCTGATGGGCGGGATGTCAATTGCCAACAGACACTCGGGAGAAGTGTATGGTGTTTCCTGAAACATCTAAAAAACAAAGCAACAGAGCCTAGGGCACTTCCACTTATGGTCCTATAGCTTAGGGAAATTAAAATCAAAAAGATACAGCCACCCCAATGTTTGGGACGCCTCTGTTTACAAGAACCTCGTTTACCGTACAAGTTCAATATCACAGAAAGTGAAAAATGGATAAAGAACTTGTGGTACTTACGTACAATGCAGTATCACTCAGCAGTGAAATCTATGTCATCAGGCCCGTAGCAGCACAATGAGTGGATTCAGGTACGATGATTCTAACTGAAATAAGTCACACAGAAAAAGAAACATCATAAGATATCAGTAATACACGGAATGTAAACTTGGCTACACAGGAACTGAATTACAGAACAGAACAGGGTCTCAAATTTAGAAAACCAACTTATGCTTGTTTAAGGGTAAAGGTGAGTTGGGGTGCTGCATAAAACCAGAGATTGAAATGAGCACAGATAAAGTTCCTTAAGCCAAATATGGAATAGACAAGAGCTACTTCTTGCTCAACGAAATGGACTCAACACCGCATATTAAACGCCTAAGAATGTACCTGACTCTTAAGTATCTTAAAACCTATGGATTGCTATGTCTCCGAAAGAGAATCAAGCATGTGTACAGGGACATAAACGCAGCAGTGATAGGATTGGAGAGGTTCGGTGAGCAAATGAAGACCCTTTGAAGTCATATTGCATGGTACCCATTCCACGGGTTTCAACTACCCAGGTTTAAGGTATTCTTCCTTCAGCTAAAACATGCATGTGGAACCTAGAGTATGATCAACCATGTGATCGGGAGACGTGTTCAAATATGTCTCAGTTTTCGTACCCTGGTACTCGGGTGCAACATTCCAGACGCTTTACTAACACTCTCCCGACTTGGAGAGTCAGTCCCTTTAACCTCCTGTTTGGCCCAGTTTGCAATTTCTGCGGAAGATGAACAGGAATAGCGAGAACCAATGAGAGACTAGCTGGAGGTGTCTGGACGGGCAAATTTAACTCTCATTTCCCACCAGGAAGAGGAAATAACCAAAGGCTCAGCGTGCCGTGCCGGAACCAGATTAGGGCCTGAAGCCATCCTGCAGTGTTGCGGCCAGCTCACAAGAAAGCGAGTTGAAGAAAGGAGCTCAGGGGCACTGTAATTCACAAACCTGCAGAGTTATAAATGACAACTATCGTCCAAAAATATACTGAAGTAAGGCTGCCAAGAGGACTTGAAAGCGGGGCAGAATTGCAGGAAACCGATTTCAGGAGGTAGACTGGAATTGCATTGAAAGCATAGGAAAAGAGGCAGAACGTCCACAATGATGCACTTGGCCAAAAAGGGCGTATGCGTTTTTTCCTGAATATATTCAGGAAGAAACGCATACGCCCTTTTTGGCCAACCAAGCAAGCTTGCAAAGGAAATCTGCACTACAATGAAGTCTCACTTCCCCCCGGTCAAAAGGACCATCTGAAAAAAGTGTAAAATCCAGAAAGGCAGGACAGGCCATGGAGAACTGGGAGCCTTGTTATGCTGATGGGCGGGATGTCAATTGCCAACAGACACTCGGGAGAAGTGTATGGTGTTTCCTGAAACATCTAAAAAACAAAGCAACAGAGCCTAGGGCACTTCCACTTATGGTCCTATAGCTTAGGGAAATTAAAATCAAAAAGATACAGCCACCCCAATGTTTGGGACGCCTCTGTTTACAAGAACCTCGTTTACCGTACAAGTTCAATATCACAGAAAGTGAAAAATGGATAAAGAACTTGTGGTACTTACGTACAATGCAGTATCACTCAGCAGTGAAATCTATGTCATCAGGCCCGTAGCAGCACAATGAGTGGATTCAGGTACGATGATTCTAACTGAAATAAGTCACACAGAAAAAGAAACATCATAAGATATCAGTAATACACGGAATGTAAACTTGGCTACACAGGAACTGAATTACAGAACAGAACAGGGTCTCAAATTTAGAAAACCAACTTATGCTTGTTTAAGGGGAAAGGTGAGTTGGGGTGCTGCATAAAACCAGAGATTGAAATGAGCACAGATAAAGTTCCTTAAGCCAAATATGGAATAGACAAGAGCTACTCCTTGCTCAACGAAATGGACTCAACACCGCATATTAAACGCCTAAGAATGTACCTGACTCTTAAGTATCTTAAAACCTATGGATTGCTATGTCTCCGAAAGAGAATCAAGCATGTGTACAGGGACATAAACGCAGCAGTGATAGGATTGGAGAGGTTCGGTGAGCAAATGAAGACCCTTTGAAGTCATATTGCATGGTACCCATTCCACGGGTTTCAACTACCCAGGTTTAAGGTATTCTTCCTTCAGCTAAAACATGCATGTGGAATCTAGAGTATGATCAACCATGTGATCGGGAGACGTGTTCAAATATGTCTCAGTTTTCGTACCCTGGTACTCGGGTGCAACATTCCAGACACTTTACTAACACTCTCCCGACTTGGAGAGTCAGTCCCTTTAACCTCCTGTTTGGCCCATTTTGCAATTTCTGCGGAAGATGAACAGGAATAGGGAGAACCAATGAGAGACTAGCTGGAGGTGTCTGGACGGGCAAATTTAACTCTCATTTCCCACCAGGAAGAGGAAATAACCAAAGGCTCAGCGTGCCGTGCCGGAACCAGATTAGGGCCTGAAGCCATCCTGCGGTGTTGCGGCCAGCTCACAAGAAAACGAGTTGAAGAAAGGAGCTCAGGGGCACTGTAATTCACAAACCTGCAGAGTTATAAATGACAACTATCGTCCAAAAATATACTGAAGTAAGGCTGCCAAGAGGACTTGAAAGCGGGGCAGAATTGCAGGAAACTGATTTCAGGAGGTAGACTGGAATTGCATTGAAAGCATAGGAAAAGAGGCAGAACGTCCACAATGATGCACTTGGCCAAAAAGGGCGTATGCGTTTTTTCCTGAATATATTCAGGAAAAAACGCATACGCCCTTTTTGGCCAACCAAGCAAGCTTGCAAAGGAAATCTGCACTACAATGAAGTCTCACTTCCCCCCGGTCAAAAGGGCCATCTGAAAAAAGTGTAAAATCCAGAAAGGCAGGACAGGCCATGGAGAACTGGGAGCCTTGTTATGCTGATGGGCGGGATGTCAATTGCCAACAGACACTCGGGAGAAGTGTATGGTGTTTCCTGAAACATCTAAAAAACAAAGCAACAGAGCCTAGGGCACTTCCACTTATGGTCCTATAGCTTAGGGAAATTAAAATCAAAAAGATACAGCCACCCCAATGTTTGGGACGCCTCTGTTTACAAGAACCTCGTTTACCGTACAAGTTCAATATCACAGAAAGTGAAAAATGGATAAAGAACTTGTGGTACTTACGTACAATGCAGTATCACTCAGCAGTGAAATCTATGTCATCAGGCCCGTAGCAGCACAATGAGTGGATTCAGGTACGATGATTCTAACTGAAATAAGTCACACAGAAAAAGAAACATCATAAGATATCAGTAATACACGGAATGTAAACTTGGCTACACAGGAACTGAATTACAGAACAGAACAGGGTCTCAAATTTAGAAAACCAACTTATGCTTGTTTAAGGGGAAAGGTGAGTTGGGGTGCTGCATAAAACCAGAGATTGAAATGAGCACAGATAAAGTTCCTTAAGCCAAATATGGAATAGACAAGAGCTACTTCTTGCTCAACGAAATGGACTCAACACCGCATATTAAACGCCTAAGAATGTACCTGACTCTTAAGTATCTTAAAACCTATGGATTGCTATGTCTCCGAAAGAGAATCAAGCATGTGTACAGGGACATAAACGCAGCAGTGATAGGATTGGAGAGGTTCGGTGAGCAAATGAAGACCCTTTGAAGTCATATTGCATGGTACCCATTCCACGGGTTTCAACTACCCAGGTTTAAGGTATTCTTCCTTCAGCTAAAACATGCATGTGGAACCTAGAGTATGATCAACCATGTGATCGGGAGACGTGTTCAAATATGTCTCAGTTTTCGTACCCTGGTACTCGGGTGCAACATTCCAGACGCTTTACTAACACTCTCCCGACTTGGAGAGTCAGTCCCTTTAACCTCCTGTTTGGCCCAGTTTGCAATTTCTGCGGAAGATGAACAGGAATAGCGAGAACCAATGAGAGACTAGCTGGAGGTGTCTGGACGGGCAAATTTAACTCTCATTTCCCACCAGGAAGAGGAAATAACCAAAGGCTCAGCGTGCCGTGCCGGAACCAGATTAGGGCCTGAAGCCATCCTGCAGTGTTGCGGCCAGCTCACAAGAAAGCGAGTTGAAGAAAGGAGCTCAGGGGCACTGTAATTCACAAACCTGCAGAGTTATAAATGACAACTATCGTCCAAAAATATACTGAAGTAAGGCTGCCAAGAGGACTTGAAAGCGGGGCAGAATTGCAGGAAACCGATTTCAGGAGGTAGACTGGAATTGCATTGAAAGCATAGGAAAAGAGGCAGAACGTCCACAATGATGCACTTGGCCAAAAAGGGCGTATGCGTTTTTTCCTGAATATATTCAGGAAAAAACGCATACGCCCTTTTTGGCCAACCAAGCAAGCTTGCAAAGGAAATCTGCACTACAATGAAGTCTCACTTCCCCCCGGTCAAAAGGGCCATCTGAAAAAAGTGTAAAATCGAGAAAGGCAGGACAGGCCATGGAGAACTGGGAGCCTTGTTATGCTGATGGGCGGGATGTCAATTGCCAACAGACACTCGGGAGAAGTGTATGGTGTTTCCTGAAACATCTAAAAAACAAAGCAACAGAGCCTAGGGCACTTCCACTTATGGTCCTATAGCTTAGGGAAATTAAAATCAAAAAGATACAGCCACCCCAATGTTTGGGACGCCTCTGTTTACAAGAACCTCGTTTACCGTACAAGTTCAATATCACAGAAAGTGAAAAATGGATAAAGAACTTGTGGTACTTACGTACAATGCAGTATCACTCAGCAGTGAAATCTATGTCATCAGGCCCGTAGCAGCACAATGAGTGGATTCAGGTACGATGATTCTAACTGAAATAAGTCAAACAGAAAAAGAAACATCATAAGATATCAGTAATACACGGAATGTAAACTTGGCTACACAGGAACTGAATTACAGAACAGAACAGGGTCTCAAATTTAGAAAACCAACTTATGCTTGTTTAAGGGGAAAGGTGAGTTGGGGTGCTGCATAAAACCAGAGATTGAAATGAGCACAGATAAAGTTCCTTAAGCCAAATATGGAATAGACAAGAGCTACTCCTTGCTCAACGAAATGGACTCAACACCGCATATTAAACGCCTAAGAATGTACCTGACTCTTAAGTATCTTAAAACCTATGGATTGCTATGTCTCCGAAAGAGAATCAAGCATGTGTACAGGGACATAAACGCAGCAGTGATAGGATTGGAGAGGTTCGGTGAGCAAATGAAGACCCTTTGAAGTCATATTGCATGGTACCCATTCCACGGGTTTCAACTACCCAGGTTTAAGGTATTCTTCCTTCAGCTAAAACATGCATGTGGAATCTAGAGTATGATCAACCATGTGATCGGGAGACGTGTTCAAATATGTCTCAGTTTTCGTACCCTGGTACTCGGGTGCAACATTCCAGACGCTTTACTAACACTCTCCCGACTTGGAGAGTCAGTCCCTTTAACCTCCTGTTTGGCCCATTTTGCAATTTCTGCGGAAGATGAACAGGAATAGGGAGAACCAATGAGAGACTAGCTGGAGGTGTCTGGACGGGCAAATTTAACTCTCATTTCCCACCAGGAAGAGGAAATAACCAAAGGCTCAGCGTGCCGTGCCGGAACCAGATTAGGGCCTGAAGCCATCCTGCGGTGTTGCGGCCAGCTCACAAGAAAACGAGTTGAAGAAAGGAGCTCAGGGGCACTGTAATTCACAAACCTGCAGAGTTATAAATGACAACTATCGTCCAAAAATATACTGAAGTAAGGCTGCCAAGAGGACTTGAAAGCGGGGCAGAATTGCAGGAAACCGATTTCAGGAGGTAGACTGGAATTGCATTGAAAGCATAGGAAAAGAGGCAGAACGTCCACAATGATGCACTTGGCCAAAAAGGGCGTATGCGTTTTTTCCTGAATATATTCAGGAAAAAACGCATACGCCCTTTTTGGCCAACCAAGCAAGCTTGCAAAGGAAATCTGCACTACAATGAAGTCTCACTTCCCCCCGGTCAAAAGGGCCATCTGAAAAAAGTGTAAAATCCAGAAAGGCAGGACAGGCCATGGAGAACTGGGAGCCTTGTTATGCTGATGGGCGGGATGTAAACTGCCAACAGACACTCGGGAGAAGTGTATGGTGTTTCCTGAAACATCTAAAAAACAAAGCAACAGAGCCTAGGGCACTTCCACTTATGGTCCTATAGCTTAGGGAAATTAAAATCAAAAAGACACAGCCACCCCAATGTTTGGGACGCCTCTGTTTACAAGAACCTCGTTTACCGTACAAGTTCAATATCACAGAAAGTGAAAAATGGATAAAGAACTTGTGGTACTTACGTACAATGCAGTATCACTCAGCAGTGAAATCTATGTCATCAGGCCCGTAGCAGCACAATGAGTGGATTCAGGTACGATGATTCTAACTGAAATAAGTCACACAGAAAAAGAAACATCATAAGATATCAGTAATACACGGAATGTAAACTTGGCTACACAGGAACTGAATTACAGAACAGAACAGGGTCTCAAATTTAGAAAACCAACTTATGCTTGTTTAAGGGTAAAGGTGAGTTGGGGTGCTGCATAAAACCAGAGATTGAAATGAGCACAGATAAAGTTCCTTAAGCCAAATATGGAATAGACAAGAGCTACTCCTTGCTCAACGAAATGGACTCAACACCCCATATTAAACGCCTAAGAATGTACCTGACTCTTAAGTATCTTAAAACCTATGGATTGCTATGTCTCCGAAAGAGAATCAAGCATGTGTACAGGGACATAAACGCAGCAGTGATAGGATTGGAGAGGTTCGGTGAGCAAATGAAGACCCTTTGAAGTCATATTGCATGGTACCCATTCCACGGGTTTCAACTACCCAGGTTTAAGGTATTCTTCCTTCAGCTAAAACATGCATGTGGAACCTAGAGTATGATCAACCATGTGATCGGGAGACGTGTTCAAATATGTCTCAGTTTTCGTACCCTGGTACTCGGGTGCAACATTCCAGACGCTTTACTAACACTCTCCCGACTTGGAGAGTCAGTCCCTTTAACCTCCTGTTTGGCCCAGTTTGCAATTTCTGCGGAAGATGAACAGGAATAGCGAGAACCAATGAGAGACTAGCTGGAGGTGTCTGGACGGGCAAATTTAACTCTCATTTCCCACCAGGAAGAGGAAATAACCAAAGGCTCAGCGTGCCGTGCCGGAACCAGATTAGGGCCTGAAGCCATCCTGCGGTGTTGCGGCCAGCTCACAAGAAAACGAGTTGAAGAAAGGAGCTCAGGGGCACTGTAATTCACAAACCTGCAGAGTTATAAATGACAACTATCGTCCAAAAATATACTGAAGTAAGGCTGCCAAGAGGACTTGAAAGCGGGGCAGAATTGCAGGAAACCGATTTCAGGAGGTAGACTGGAATTGCATTGAAAGCATAGGAAAAGAGGCAGAACGTCCACAATGATGCACTTGGCCAAAAAGGGCGTATGCGTTTTTTCCTGAATATATTCAGGAAAAAACGCATACGCCCTTTTTGGCCAACCAAGCAAGCTTGCAAAGGAAATCTGCACTACAATGAAGTCTCACTTCTCCCCCCCCCCCGGTCAAAAGGGCCATCTGAAAAAAGTGTAAAATCCAGAAAGGCAGGACAGGCCATGGAGAACTGGGAGCCTTGTTATGCTGATGGGCGGGATGTAAATTGCCAACAGACACTCGGGAGAAGTGTATGGTGTTTCCTGAGACATCTAAAAAACAAAGCAACAGAGCCTAGGGCACTTCCACTTATGGTCCTATAGCTTAGGGAAATTAAAATCAAAAAGATACAGCCACCCCAATGTTTGGGACGCCTCTGTTTACAAGAACCTCGTTTACCGTACAAGTTCAATATCACAGAAAGTGAAAAATGGATAAAGAACTTGTGGTACTTACGTACAATGCAGTATCACTCAGCAGTGAAATCTATGTCATCAGGCCCGTAGCAGCACAATGAGTGGATTCAGGTACGATGATTCTAACTGAAATAAGTCACACAGAAAAAGAAACATCATAAGATATCAGTAATACACGGAATGTAAACTTGGCTACACAGGAACTGAATTACAGAACAGAACAGGGTCTCAAATTTAGAAAACCAACTTATGCTTGTTTAAGGGTAAAGGTGAGTTGGGGTGCTGCATAAAACCAGAGATTGAAATGAGCACAGATAAAGTTCCTTAAGCCAAATATGGAATAGACAAGAGCTACTCCTTGCTCAACGAAATGGACTCAACACCGCATATTAAACGCCTAAGAATGTACCTGACTCTTAATTATCTTAAAACCGATGGATTGCTATGTCTCCGAAAGAGAATCAAGCATGTGTACAGGGACATAAACGCAGCAGTGATAGGATTGGAGAGGTTCGGTGAGCAAATGAAGACCCTTTGAAGTCATATTGCATGGTACCCATTCCACGGGTTTCAACTACCCAGGTTTAAGGTATTCTTCCTTCAGCTAAAACATGCATGTGGAACCTAGAGTATGATCAACCATGTGATCGGGAGACGTGTTCAAATATGTCTCAGTTTTCGTACGCTGGTACTCGGGTGCAACATTCCAGACGCTTTACTAACACTCTCCCGACTTGGAGAGTCAGTCCCTTTAACCTCCTGTTTGGCCCAGTTTGCAATTTCTGCGGAAGATGAACAGGAATAGCGAGAACCAATGAGAGACTAGCTGGAGGTGTCTGGACGGGCAAATTTAACTCTCATTTCCCACCAGGAAGAGGAAATAACCAAAGGCTCAGCGTGCCGTGCCGGAACCAGATTAGGGCCTGAAGCCATCCTGCGGTGTTGCGGCCAGCTCACAAGAAAACGAGTTGAAGAAAGGAGCTCAGGGGCACTGTAATTCACAAACCTGCAGAGTTATAAATGACAACTATCGTCCAAAAATATACTGAAGTAAGGCTGCCAAAAGGACTTGAAAGCGGGGCAGAATTGCAGGAAACCGATTTCAGGAGGTAGACTGGAATTGCATTGAAAGCATAGGAAAAGAGGCAGAACGTCCACAATGATGCACTTGGCCAAAAAGGGCGTATGCGTTTTTTCCTGAATATAGTCAGGAAAAAACGCATACGCCCTTTTTGGCCAACCAAGCAAGCTTGCAAAGGAAATCTGCACTACAATGAAGTCTCACTTCTCCCCCCCCCCCGGTCAAAAGGGCCATCTGAAAAAAGTGTAAAATCCAGAAAGGCAGGACAGGCCATGGAGAACTGGGAGCCTTGTTATGCTGATGGGCGGGATGTAAATTGCCAACAGACACTCGGGAGAAGTGTATGGTGTTTCCTGAGACATCTAAAAAACAAAGCAACAGAGCCTAGGGCACTTCCACTTATGGTCCTATAGCTTAGGGAAATTAAAATCAAAAAGATACAGCCACCCCAATGTTTGGGACGCCTCTGTTTACAAGAACCTCGTTTACCGTACAAGTTCAATATCACAGAAAGTGAAAAATGGATAAAGAACTTGTGGTACTTACGTACAATGCAGTATCACTCAGCAGTGAAATCTATGTCATCAGGCCCGTAGCAGCACAATGAGTGGATTCAGGTACGATGATTCTAACTGAAATAAGTCACACAGAAAAAGAAACATCATAAGATATCAGTAATACACGGAATGTAAACTTGGCTACACAGGAACTGAATTACAGAACAGAACAGGGTCTCAAATTTAGAAAACCAACTTATGCTTGTTTAAGGGGAAAGGTGAGTTGGGGTGCTGCATAAAACCAGAGATTGAAATGAGCACAGATAAAGTTCCTTAAGCCAAATATGGAATAGACAAGAGCTACTCCTTGCTCAACGAAATGGACTCAACACCGCATATTAAACGCCTAAGAATGTACCTGACTCTTAAGTATCTTAAAACCGATGGATTGCTATGTCTCCGAAAGAGAATCAAGCGTGTGTACAGGGACATAAACGCAGCAGTGATAGGATTGGAGAGGTTCGGTGAGCAAATGAAGACCCTTTGAAGTCATATTGCATGGTACCCATTCCACGGGTTTCAACTACCCAGGTTTAAGGTATTCTTCCTTCAGCTAAAACATGCATGTGGAACCTAGAGTATGATCAACCATGTGATCGGGAGACGTGTTCAAATATGTCTCAGTTTTCGTACCCTGGTACTCGGGTGCAACATTCCAGACGCTTTACTAACACTCTCCCGACTTGGAGAGTCAGTCCCTTTAACCTCCTGTTTGGCCCAGTTTGCAATTTCTGCGGAAGATGAACAGGAATAGCGAGAACCAATGAGAGACTAGCTGGAGGTGTCTGGACGGGCAAATTTAACTCTCATTTCCCACCAGGAAGAGGAAATAACCAAAGGCTCAGCGTGCCGTGCCGGAACCAGATTAGGGCCTGAAGCCATCCTGCGGTGTTGCGGCCAGTTCACAAGAAAACGAGTTGAAGAAAGGAGCTCAGGGGCACTGTAATTCACAAACCTGCAGAGTTATAAATGACAACTATCGTCCAAAAATATACTGAAGTAAGGCTGCCAAGAGGACTTGAAAGCGGGGCAGAATTGCAGGAAACCGATTTCAGGAGGTAGACTGGAATTGCATTGAAAGCATAGGAAAAGAGGCAGAACGTCCACAATGATGCACTTGGCCAAAAAGGGCGTATGCGTTTTTTCCTGAATATATTCAGGAAAAAACGCATACGCCCTTTTTGGCCAACCAAGCAAGCTTGCAAAGGAAATCTGCACTACAATGAAGTCTCACTTCCCCCCGGTCAAAAGGGCCATCTGAAAAAAGTGTAAAATCCAGAAAGGCAGGACAGGCCATGGAGAACTGGGAGCCTTGTTATGCTGATGGGCGGGATGTAAATTGCCAACAGACACTCGGGAGAAGTGTATGGTGTTTCCTGAGACATCTAAAAAACAAAGCAACAGAGCCTAGGGCACTTCCACTTATGGTCCTATAGCTTAGGGAAATTAAAATCAAAAAGATACAGCCACCCCAATGTTTGGGACGCCTCTGTTTACAAGAACCTCGTTTACCGTACAAGTTCAATATCACAGAAAGTGAAAAATGGATAAAGAACTTGTGGTACTTACGTACAATGCAGTATCACTCAGCAGTGAAATCTATGTCATCAGGCCCGTAGCAGCACAATGAGTGGATTCAGGTACGATGATTCTAACTGAAATAAGTCACACAGAAAAAGAAACATCATAAGATATCAGTAATACACGGAATGTAAACTTGGCTACACAGGAACTGAATTACAGAACAGAACAGGGTCTCAAATTTAGAAAACCAACTTATGCTTGTTTAAGGGTAAAGGTGAGTTGGGGTGCTGCATAAAACCAGAGATTGAAATGAGCACAGATAAAGTTCCTTAAGCCAAATATGGAATAGACAAGAGCTACTCCTTGCTCAACGAAATGGACTCAACACCGCATATTAAACGCCTAAGAATGTACCTGACTCTTAAGTATCTTAAAACCGATGGATTGCTATGTCTCCGAAAGAGAATCAAGCGTGTGTACAGGGACATAAACGCAGCAGTGATAGGATTGGAGAGGTTCGGTGAGCAAATGAAGACCCTTTGAAGTCATATTGCATGGTACCCATTCCACGGGTTTCAACTACCCAGGTTTAAGGTATTCTTCCTTCAGCTAAAACATGCATGTGGAACCTAGAGTATGATCAACCATGTGATCGGGAGACGTGTTCAAATATGTCTCAGTTTTCGTACCCTGGTACTCGGGTGCAACATTCCAGACGCTTTACTAACACTCTCCCGACTTGGAGAGTCAGTCCCTTTAACCTCCTGTTTGGCCCAGTTTGCAATTTCTGCGGAAGATGAACAGGAATAGCGAGAACCAATGAGAGACTAGCTGGAGGTGTCTGGACGGGCAAATTTAACTCTCATTTCCCACCAGGAAGAGGAAATAACCAAAGGCTCAGCGTGCCGTGCCGGAACCAGATTAGGGCCTGAAGCCATCCTGCGGTGTTGCGGCCAGCTCACAAGAAAACGAGTTGAAGAAAGGAGCTCAGGGGCACTGTAATTCACAAACCTGCAGAGTTATAAATGACAACTATCGTCCAAAAATATACTGAAGTAAGGCTGCCAAGAGGACTTGAAAGCGGGGCAGAATTGCAGGAAACCGATTTCAGGAGGTAGACTGGCATTGCATTGAAAGCATAGGAAAAGAGGCAGAACGTCCACAATGATGCACTTGGCCAAAAAGGGCGTATGCGTTTTTTCCTGAATATATTCAGGAAAAAACGCATACGCCCTTTTTGGCCAACCAAGCAAGCTTGCAAAGGAAATCTGCACTACAATGAAGTCTCACTTCCCCCAGGTCAAAAGGGCCATCTGAAAAAAGTGTAAAATCCAGAAAGGCAGGACAGGCCATGGAGAACTGGGAGCCTTGTTATGCTGATGGGCGGGATGTAAATTGCCAACAGACACTCGGGAGAAGTGTATGGTGTTTCCTGAAACATCTAAAAAACAAAGCAACAGAGCCTAGGGCACTTCCACTTATGGTCCTATAGCTTAGGGAAATTAAAATCAAAAAGATACAGCCACCCCAAAGTTTGGGACGCCTCTGTTTACAAGAACCTCGTTTACCGTACAAGTTCAATATCACAGAAAGTGAAAAATGGATAAAGAACTTGTGGTACTTACGTACAATGCAGTATCACTCAGCAGTGAAATCTATGTCATCAGGCCCGTAGCAGCACAATGAGTGGATTCAGGTACGATGATTCTAACTGAAATAAGTCACACAGAAAAAGAAACATCATAAGATATCAGTAATACACGGAATGTAAACTTGGCTACACAGGAACTGAATTACAGAACAGAACAGGGTCTCAAATTTAGAAAACCAACTTATGCTTGTTTAAGGGTAAAGGTGAGTTGGGGTGCTGCATAAAACCAGAGATTGAAATGAGCACAGATAAAGTTCCTTAAGCCAAATATGGAATAGACAAGAGCTACTCCTTGCTCAACGAAATGGACTCAACACCCCATATTAAACGCCTAAGAATGTACCTGACTCTTAAGTATCTTAAAACCTTTGGATTGCTATGTCTCCGAAAGAGAATCAAGCATGTGTACAGGGACATAAACGCAGCAGTGATAGGATTGGAGAGGTTCGGTGAGCAAATGAAGACCCTTTGAAGTCATATTGCATGGTACCCATTCCACGGGTTTCAACTACCCAGGTTTAAGGTATTCTTCCTTCAGCTAAAACATGCATGTGGAACCTAGAGTATGATCAACCATGTGATCGGGAGACGTGTTCAAATATGTCTCAGTTTTCGTACCCTGGTACTCGGGTGCAACATTCCAGACGCTTTACTAACACTCTCCCGACTTGGAGAGTCAGTCCCTTTAACCTCCTGTTTGGCCCAGTTTGCAATTTCTGCGGAAGATGAACAGGAATAGGGAGAACCAATGAGAGACTAGCTGGAGGTGTCTGGACGGGCAAATTTAACTCTCATTTCCCACCAGGAAGAGGAAATAACCAAAGGCTCAGCGTGCCGTGCCGGAACCAGATTAGGGCCTGAAGCCATCCAGCGGTGTTGCGGCCAGCTCACAAGAAAACGAGTTGAAGAAAGGAGCTCAGGGGCACTGTAATTCACAAACCTGCAGAGTTATAAATGACAACTATCGTCCAAAAATATACTGAAGTAAGGCTGCCAAGAGGACTTGAAAGCGGGGCAGAATTGCAAGAAACCGATTTCAGGAGGTAGACTGGAATTGCATTGAAAGCATAGGAAAAGAGGCAGAACGTCCACAATGATGCACTTGGCCAAAAAGGGCGTATGCGTTTTTTCCTGAATATATTCAGGAAAAAACGCATACGCACTTTTTGGCCAACGACGCAAGCTTGCAAAGAAATCTGCACTACAATGAAGTCTCACTTCCCCCCGGTCAAAAGGGCCATCTGAAAAAAGTGTAAAATCCAGAAAGGCAGGACAGGCCATGGAGAACTGGGAGCCTTGTTATGCTGATGGGCGGGATGTAAGTTGCCAACAGACACTCAGGAGAAGTGTATGGTGTTTCCTGAAACATCTAAAAAACAAAGCAACAGAGCCTAGGGCACTTCCACTTATGGTCCTATAGCTTAGGGAAATTAAAATCAAAAAGATACAGCCACCCCAATGTTTGGGACGCCTCTGTTTACAAGAACCTCGTTTACCGTACAAGTTCAATATCACAGAAAGTGAAAAATGGATAAAGAACTTGTGGTACTTACGTACAATGCAGTATCACTCAGCAGTGAAATCTATGTCATCAGGCCCGTAGCAGCACAATGAGTGGATTCAGGTACGATGATTCTAACTGAAATAAGTCACACAGAAAAAGAAACATCATAAGATATCAATAATACACGGAATGTAAACTTGGCTACACAGGAACTGAATTACAGAACAGAACAGGGTCTCAAATTTAGAAAACCAACTTATGCTTGTTTAAGGGTAAAGGTGAGTTGGGGTGCTGCATAAAACCAGAGATTGAAATGAGCACAGATAAAGTTCCTTAAGCCAAATATGGAATAGACAAGAGCTACTCCTTGCTCAACGAAATGGACTCAACACCGCATATTAAACGCCTAAGAATGTACCTGACTCTTAAGTATCTTAAAACCGATGGATTGCTATGTCTCCGAAAGAGAATCAAGCATGTGTACAGGGACATAAACGCAGCAGTGATAGGATTGGAGAGGTTCGGTGAGCAAATGAAGACCCTTTGAAGTCATATTGCATGGTACCCATTCCACGGGTTTCAACTACCCAGGTTTAAGGTATTCTTCCTTCAGCTAAAACATGCATGTGGAACCTAGAGTATGATCAACCATGTGATCGGGAGACGTGTTCAAATATGTCTCAGTTTTCGTACCCTGGTACTCGGGTGCAACATTCCAGACGCTTTACTAACACTCTCCCGACTTGGAGAGTCAGTCCCTTTAACCTCCTGTTTGGCCCAGTTTGCAATTTCTGCGGAAGATGAATAGGAATAGCGAGAACCAATGAGAGACTAGCTGGAGGTGTCTGGACGGGCAAATTTAACTCTCATTTCCCACCAGGAAGAGGAAATAACCAAAGGCTCAGCGTGCCGTGCCGGAACCAGATTAGGGCCTGAAGCCATCCTGCGGTGTTGCGGCCAGCTCACAAGAAAACGAGTTGATGAAAGGAGCTCAGGGGCACTGTAATTCACAAACCTGCAGAGTTATAAATGACAACTATCGTCCAAAAATATACTGAAGTAAGGCTGCCAAGAGGACTTGAAAGCGGGGCAGAATTGCAGGAAACCGATTTCAGGAGGTAGACTGGCATTGCATTGAAAGCATAGGAAAAGAGGCAGAACGTCCACAATGATGCACTTGGCCAAAAAGGGCGTATGCGTTTTTTCCTGAATATATTCAGGAAAAAACGCATACGCCCTTTTTGGCCAACCAAGCAAGCTTGCAAAGGAAATCTGCACTACAATGAAGTCTCACTTCCCCCAGGTCAAAAGGGCCATCTGAAAAAAGTGTAAAATCCAGAAAGGCAGGACAGGCCATGGAGAACTGGGAGCCTTGTTATGCTGATGGGCGGGATGTAAATTGCCAACAGACACTCGGGAGAAGTGTATGGTGTTTCCTGAAACATCTAAAAAACAAAGCAACAGAGCCTAGGGCACTTCCACTTATGGTCCTATAGCTTAGGGAAATTAAAATCAAAAAGATACAGCCACCCCAAAGTTTGGGACGCCTCTGTTTACAAGAACCTCGTTTACCGTACAAGTTCAATATCACAGAAAGTGAAAAATGGATAAAGAACTTGTGGTACTTACGTACAATGCAGTATCACTCAGCAGTGAAATCTATGTCATCAGGCCCGTAGCAGCACAATGAGTGGATTCAGGTACGATGATTCTAACTGAAATAAGTCACACAGAAAAAGAAACATCATAAGATATCAGTAATACACGGAATGTAAACTTGGCTACACAGGAACTGAATTACAGAACAGAACAGGGTCTCAAATTTAGAAAACCAACTTATGCTTGTTTAAGGGTAAAGGTGAGTTGGGGTGCTGCATAAAACCAGAGATTGAAATGAGCACAGATAAAGTTCCTTAAGCCAAATATGGAATAGACAAGAGCTACTCCTTGCTCAACGAAATGGACTCAACACCCCATATTAAACGCCTAAGAATGTACCTGACTCTTAAGTATCTTAAAACCTTTGGATTGCTATGTCTCCGAAAGAGAATCAAGCATGTGTACAGGGACATAAACGCAGCAGTGATAGGATTGGAGAGGTTCGGTGAGCAAATGAAGACCCTTTGAAGTCATATTGCATGGTACCCATTCCACGGGTTTCAACTACCCAGGTTTAAGGTATTCTTCCTTCAGCTAAAACATGCATGTGGAACCTAGAGTATGATCAACCATGTGATCGGGAGACGTGTTCAAATATGTCTCAGTTTTCGTACCCTGGTACTCGGGTGCAACATTCCAGACGCTTTACTAACACTCTCCCGACTTGGAGAGTCAGTCCCTTTAACCTCCTGTTTGGCCCAGTTTGCAATTTCTGCGGAAGATGAACAGGAATAGGGAGAACCAATGAGAGACTAGCTGGAGGTGTCTGGACGGGCAAATTTAACTCTCATTTCCCACCAGGAAGAGGAAATAACCAAAGGCTCAGCGTGCCGTGCCGGAACCAGATTAGGGCCTGAAGCCATCCAGCGGTGTTGCGGCCAGCTCACAAGAAAACGAGTTGAAGAAAGGAGCTCAGGGGCACTGTAATTCACAAACCTGCAGAGTTATAAATGACAACTATCGTCCAAAAATATACTGAAGTAAGGCTGCCAAGAGGACTTGAAAGCGGGGCAGAATTGCAAGAAACCGATTTCAGGAGGTAGACTGGAATTGCATTGAAAGCATAGGAAAAGAGGCAGAACGTCCACAATGATGCACTTGGCCAAAAAGGGCGTATGCGTTTTTTCCTGAATATATTCAGGAAAAAACGCATACGCACTTTTTGGCCAACGACGCAAGCTTGCAAAGAAATCTGCACTACAATGAAGTCTCACTTCCCCCCGGTCAAAAGGGCCATCTGAAAAAAGTGTAAAATCCAGAAAGGCAGGACAGGCCATGGAGAACTGGGAGCCTTGTTATGCTGATGGGCGGGATGTAAACTGCCAACAGACACTCGGGAGAAGTGTATGGTGTTTCCTGAAACATCTAAAAAACAAAGCAACAGAGCCTAGGGCACTTCCACTTATGGTCCTATAGCTTAGGGAAATTAAAATCAAAAAGACACAGCCACCCCAATGTTTGGGACGCCTCTGTTTACAAGAACCTCGTTTACCGTACAAGTTCAATATCACAGAAAGTGAAAAATGGATAAAGAACTTGTGGTACTTACGTACAATGCAGTATCACTCAGCAGTGAAATCTATGTCATCAGGCCCGTAGCAGCACAATGAGTGGATTCAGGTACGATGATTCTAACTGAAATAAGTCACACAGAAAAAGAAACATCATAAGATATCAGTAATACACGGAATGTAAACTTGGCTACACAGGAACTGAATTACAGAACAGAACAGGGTCTCAAATTTAGAAAACCAACTTATGCTTGTTTAAGGGTAAAGGTGAGTTGGGGTGCTGCATAAAACCAGAGATTGAAATGAGCACAGATAAAGTTCCTTAAGCCAAATATGGAATAGACAAGAGCTACTCCTTGCTCAACGAAATGGACTCAACACCGCATATTAAACGCCTAAGAATGTACCTGACTCTTAAGTATCTTAAAACCTATGGATTGCTATGTCTCCGAAAGAGAATCAAGCATGTGTACAGGGACATAAACGCAGCAGTGATAGGATTGGAGAGGTTCGGTGAGCAAATGAAGACCCTTTGAAGTCATATTGCATGGTACCCATTCCACGGGTTTCAACTACCCAGGTTTAAGGTATTCTTCCTTCAGCTAAAACATGCATGTGGAACCTAGAGTATGATCAACCATGTGATCGGGAGACGTGTTCAAATATGTCTCAGTTTTCGTACCCTGGTACTCGGGTGCAACATTCCAGACGCTTTACTAACACTCTCCCGACTTGGAGAGTCAGTCCCTTTAACCTCCTGTTTGGCCCAGTTTGCAATTTCTGCGGAAGATGAACAGGAATAGCGAGAACCAATGAGAGACTAGCTGGAGGTGTCTGGACGGGCAAATTTAACTCTCATTTCCCACCAGGAAGAGGAAATAACCAAAGGCTCAGCGTGCCGTGCCGGAACCAGATTAGGGCCTGAAGCCATCCTGCGGTGTTGCGGCCAGCTCACAAGAAAACGAGTTGAAGAAAGGAGCTCAGGGGCACTGTAATTCACAAACCTGCAGAGTTATAAATGACAACTATCGTCCAAAAATATACTGAAGTAAGGCTGCCAAGAGGACTTGAAAGCGGGGCAGAATTGCAGGAAACCGATTTCAGGAGGTAGACTGGAATTGCATTGAAAGCATAGGAAAAGAGGCAGAACGTCCACAATGATGCACTTGGCCAAAAAGGGCGTATGCGTTTTTTCCTGAATATATTCAGGAAAAAACGCATACGCCCTTTTTGGCCAACCAAGCAAGCTTGCAAAGGAAATCTGCACTACAATGAAGTCTCACTTCTCCCCCCCCCCGGTCAAAAGGGCCATCTGAAAAAAGTGTAAAATCCAGAAAGGCAGGACAGGCCATGGAGAACTGGGAGCCTTGTTATGCTGATGGGCGGGATGTAAATTGCCAACAGACACTCGGGAGAAGTGTATGGTGTTTCCTGAAACATCTAAAAAACAAAGCAACAGAGCCTAGGGCACTTCCACTTATGGTCCTATAGCTTAGGGAAATTAAAATCAAAAAGATACAGCCACCCCAATGTTTGGGACGCCTCTGTTTACAAGAACCTCGTTTACCGTACAAGTTCAATATCACAGAAAGTGAAAAATGGATAAAGAACTTGTGGTACTTACGTACAATGCAGTATCACTCAGCAGTGAAATCTATGTCATCAGGCCCGTAGCAGCACAATGAGTGGATTCAGGTACGATGATTCTAACTGAAATAAGTCACACAGAAAAAGAAACATCATAAGATATCAGTAATACACGGAATGTAAACTTGGCTACACAGGAACTGAATTACAGAACAGAACAGGGTCTCAAATTTAGAAAACCAACTTATGCTTGTTTAAGGGTAAAGGTGAGTTGGGGTGCTGCATAAAACCAGAGATTGAAATGAGCACAGATAAAGTTCCTTAAGCCAAATATGGAATAGACAAGAGCTACTCCTTGCTCAACGAAATGGACTCAACACCGCATATTAAACGCCTAAGAATGTACCTGACTCTTAATTATCTTAAAACCGATGGATTGCTATGTCTCCGAAAGAGAATCAAGCATGTGTACAGGGACATAAACGCAGCAGTGATAGGATTGGAGAGGTTCGGTGAGCAAATGAAGACCCTTTGAAGTCATATTGCATGGTACCCATTCCACGGGTTTCAACTACCCAGGTTTAAGGTATTCTTCCTTCAGCTAAAACATGCATGTGGAACCTAGAGTATGATCAACCATGTGATCGGGAGACGTGTTCAAATATGTCTCAGTTTTCGTACCCTGGTACTCGGGTGCAACATTCCAGACGCTTTACTAACACTCTCCCGACTTGGAGAGTCAGTCCCTTTAACCTCCTGTTTGGCCCAGTTTGCAATTTCTGCGGAAGATGAACAGGAATAGCGAGAACCAATGAGAGACTAGCTGGAGGTGTCTGGACGGGCAAATTTAACTCTCATTTCCCACCAGGAAGAGGAAATAACCAAAGGCTCAGCGTGCCGTGCCGGAACCAGATTAGGGCCTGAAGCCATCCTGCGGTGTTGCGGCCAGCTCACAAGAAAACGAGTTGAAGAAAGGAGCTCAGGGGCACTGTAATTCACAAACCTGCAGAGTTATAAATGACAACTATCGTCCAAAAATATACTGAAGTAAGGCTGCCAAGAGGACTTGAAAGCGGGGCAGAATTGCAGGAAACCGATTTCAGGAGGTAGACTGGAATTGCATTGAAAGCATAGGAAAAGAGGCAGAACGTCCACAATGATGCACTTGGCCAAAAAGGGCGTATGCGTTTTTTCCTGAATATATTCAGGAAAAAACGCATATGCCCTTTTTGGCCAACCAAGCAAGCTTGCAAAGGAAATCTGCACTACAATGAAGTCTCACTTCTCCCCCCCCCCGGTCAAAAGGGCCATCTGAAAAAAGTGTAAAATCCAGAAAGGCAGGACAGGCCATGGAGAACTGGGAGCCTTGTTATGCTGATGGGCGGGATGTCAATTGCCAACAGACACTCGGGAGAAGTGTATGGTGTTTCCTGAGACATCTAAAAAACAAAGCAACAGAGCCTAGGGCACTTCCACTTATGGTCCTATAGCTTAGGGAAATTAAAATCAAAAAGATACAGCCACCCCAATGTTTGGGACGCCTCTGTTTACAAGAACCTCGTTTACCGTACAAGTTCAATATCACAGAAAGTGAAAAATGGATAAAGAACTTGTGGTACTTACGTACAATGCAGTATCACTCAGCAGTGAAATCTATGTCATCAGGCCCGTAGCAGCACAATGAGTGGATTCAGGTACGATGATTCTAACTGAAATAAGTCACACAGAAAAAGAAACATCATAAGATATCAGTAATACACGGAATGTAAACTTGGCTACACAGGAACTGAATTACAGAACAGAACAGGGTCTTAAATTTAGAAAACCAACTTATGCTTGTTTAAGGGTAAAGGTGAGTTGGGGTGCTGCATAAAACCAGAGATTGAAATGAGCACAGATAAAGTTCCTTAAGCCAAATATGGAATAGACAAGAGCTACTCCTTGCTCAACGAAATGGACTCAACACCGCATATTAAACGCCTAAGAATGTACCTGACTCTTAATTATCTTAAAACCGATGGATTGCTATGTCTCCGAAAGAGAATCAAGCATGTGTACAGGGACATAAACGCAGCAGTGATAGGATTGGAGAGGTTCGGTGAGCAAATGAAGACCCTTTGAAGTCATATTGCATGGTACCCATTCCACGGGTTTCAACTACCCAGGTTTAAGGTATTCTTCCTTCAGCTAAAACATGCATGTGGAACCTAGAGTATGATCAACCATGTGATCGGGAGACGTGTTCAAATATGTCTCAGTTTTCGTACGCTGGTACTCGGGTGCAACATTCCAGACGCTTTACTAACACTCTCCCGACTTGGAGAGTCAGTCCCTTTAACCTCCTGTTTGGCCCAGTTTGCAATTTCTGCGGAAGATGAACAGGAATAGCGAGAACCAATGAGAGACTAGCTGGAGGTGTCTGGACGGGCAAATTTAACTCTCATTTCCCACCAGGAAGAGGAAATAACCAAAGGCTCAGCGTGCCGTGCCGGAACCAGATTAGGGCCTGAAGCCATCCTGCGGTGTTGCGGCCAGCTCACAAGAAAACGAGTTGAAGAAAGGAGCTCAGGGGCACTGTAATTCACAAACCTGCAGAGTTATAAATGACAACTATCGTCCAAAAATATACTGAAGTAAGGCTGCCAAAAGGACTTGAAAGCGGGGCAGAATTGCAGGAAACCGATTTCAGGAGGTAGACTGGAATTGCATTGAAAGCATAGGAAAAGAGGCAGAACGTCCACAATGATGCACTTGGCCAAAAAGGGCGTATGCGTTTTTTCCTGAATATAGTCAGGAAAAAACGCATACGCCCTTTTTGGCCAACCAAGCAAGCTTGCAAAGGAAATCTGCACTACAATGAAGTCTCACTTCTCCCCCCCCCCCCGGTCAAAAGGGCCATCTGAAAAAAGTGTAAAATCCAGAAAGGCAGGACAGGCCATGGAGAACTGGGAGCCTTGTTATGCTGATGGGCGGGATGTAAATTGCCAACAGACACTCGGGAGAAGTGTATGGTGTTTCCTGAGACATCTAAAAAACAAAGCAACAGAGCCTAGGGCACTTCCACTTATGGTCCTATAGCTTAGGGAAATTAAAATCAAAAAGATACAGCCACCCCAATGTTTGGGACGCCTCTGTTTACAAGAACCTCGTTTACCGTACAAGTTCAATATCACAGAAAGTGAAAAATGGATAAAGAACTTGTGGTACTTACGTACAATGCAGTATCACTCAGCAGTGAAATCTATGTCATCAGGCCCGTAGCAGCACAATGAGTGGATTCAGGTACGATGATTCTAACTGAAATAAGTCACACAGAAAAAGAAACATCATAAGATATCAGTAATACACGGAATGTAAACTTGGCTACACAGGAACTGAATTACAGAACAGAACAGGGTCTCAAATTTAGAAAACCAACTTATGCTTGTTTAAGGGTAAAGGTGAGTTGGGGTGCTGCATAAAACCAGAGATTGAAATGAGCACAGATAAAGTTCCTTAAGCCAAATATGGAATAGACAAGAGCTACTCCTTGCTCAACGAAATGGACTCAACACCGCATATTAAACGCCTAAGAATGTACCTGACTCTTAAGTATCTTAAAACCGATGGATTGCTATGTCTCCGAAAGAGAATCAAGCGTGTGTACAGGGACATAAACGCAGCAGTGATAGGATTGGAGAGGTTCGGTGAGCAAATGAAGACCCTTTGAAGTCATATTGCATGGTACCCATTCCACGGGTTTCAACTACCCAGGTTTAAGGTATTCTTCCTTCAGCTAAAACATGCATGTGGAACCTAGAGTATGATCAACCATGTGATCGGGAGACGTGTTCAAATATGTCTCAGTTTTCGTACCCTGGTACTCGGGTGCAACATTCCAGACGCTTTACTAACACTCTCCCGACTTGGAGAGTCAGTCCCTTTAACCTCCTGTTTGGCCCAGTTTGCAATTTCTGCGGAAGATGAACAGGAATAGCGAGAACCAATGAGAGACTAGCTGGAGGTGTCTGGACGGGCAAATTTAACTCTCATTTCCCACCAGGAAGAGGAAATAACCAAAGGCTCAGCGTGCCGTGCCGGAACCAGATTAGGGCCTGAAGCCATCCTGCGGTGTTGCGGCCAGCTCACAAGAAAACGAGTTGAAGAAAGGAGCTCAGGGGCACTGTAATTCACAAACCTGCAGAGTTATAAATGACAACTATCGTCCAAAAATATACTGAAGTAAGGCTGCCAAGAGGACTTGAAAGCGGGGCAGAATTGCAGGAAACCGATTTCAGGAGGTAGACTGGAATTGCATTGAAAGCATAGGAAAAGAGGCAGAACGTCCACAATGATGCACTTGGCCAAAAAGGGCGTATGCGTTTTTTCCTGAATATATTCAGGAAAAAACGCATACGCCCTTTTTGGCCAACCAAGCAAGCTTGCAAAGGAAATCTGCACTACAATGAAGTCTCACTTCCCCCCGGTCAAAAGGGCCATCTGAAAAAAGTGTAAAATCCAGAAAGGCAGGACAGGCCATGGAGAACTGGGAGCCTTGTTATGCTGATGGGCGGGATGTCAATTGCCAACAGACACTCGGGAGAAGTGTATGGTGTTTCCTGAAACATCTAAAAAACAAAGCAACAGAGCCTAGGGAACTTCCACTTATGGTCCTATAGCTTAGGGAAATTAAAATCAAAAAGACACAGCCACCCCAATGTTTGGGACGCCTCTGTTTACAAGAACCTCGTTTACCGTACAAGTTCAATATCACAGAAAGTGAAAAATGGATAAAGAACTTGTGGTACTTACGTACAATGCAGTATCACTCAGCAGTGAAATCTATGTCATCAGGCCCGTAGCAGCACAATGAGTGGATTCAGGTACGATGATTCTAACTGAAATAAGTCACACAGAAAAAGAAACATCATAAGATATCAGTAATACACGGAATGTAAACTTGGCTACACAGGAACTGAATTACAGAACAGAACAGGGTCTCAAATTTAGAAAACCAACTTATGCTTGTTTAAGGGTAAAGGTGAGTTGGGGTGCTGCATAAAACCAGAGATTGAAATGAGCACAGATAAAGTTCCTTAAGCCAAATACGGAATAGACAAGAGCTACTCCTTGCTCAACGAAATGGACTCAACACCGCATATTAAACGCCTGAGAATGTACCTGACTCTTAAGTATCTTAAAACCTATGGATTGCTATGTCTCCGAAAAAGAATCAAGCATGTGTACAGGGACATAAACGCAGCAGTGATAGGATTGGAGAGGTTCGGTGAGCAAATGAAGACCCTTTGAAGTCATATTGCATGGTACCCATTCCACGGGTTTCAACTACCCAGGTTTAAGGTATTCTTCCTTCAGCTAAAACATGCATGTGGAACCTAGAGTATGATCAACCATGTGATCGGGAGACGTGTTCAAATATGTCTCAGTTTTCGTACCCTGGTACTCGGGTGCAACATTCCAGACGCTTTACTAACACTCTCCCGACTTGGAGAGACAGTCCCTTTAAACTCCTGTTTGGCCCAGTTTGCTATTTCTGCGGAAGATGAACAGGAATAGTGAGAACCAATGAGAGACTAGTTGGAGGTGTCTGGACGGGCAAATTTAACTCTCATTTCCCACCAGGAAGAGGAAATAACCAAAGGCTCAGCATGCCGTGCCGGAAGCAGATTAGGGCCTGAAGCCATCCTGCGGTGTTGCGGCCAGCTCACAAGAAAACGAGTTGAAGAAAGGAGCTCAGGGGCACTGTAATTCACAAACCTGCAGAGTTATAAATGACAACTATCGTCCAAAAATATACTGAAGTAAGGCTGCCAAGAGGACTTGAAAGCGGGGCAGAATTGCAGGAAACCGATTTCAGGAGGTAGACTGGAATTGCATTGAAAGCATAGGAAAAGAGGCAGAACGTCCACAATGATGCACTTGGCCAAAAAGGGCGTATGCGTTTTTTCCTGAATATATTCAGGAAAAAACGCATACGCCCTTTTTGGCCAACCAAGCAAGCTTGCAAAGGAAATCTGCACTACAATGAAGTCTCACTTCCCCCCGGTCAAAAGGGCCATCTGAAAAAAGTGTAAAATCCAGAAAGGCAGGACAGGCCATGGAGAACTGGGAGCCTTGTTATGCTGATGGGCGGGATGTCAATTGCCAACAGACACTCGGGAGAAGTGTATGGTGTTTCCTGAAACATCTAAAAAACAAAGCAACAGAGCCTAGGGCACTTCCACTTATGGTTCTATAGCTTAGGGAAATTAAAATCAAAAAGACACAGCCACCCCAATGTTTGGGACGCCTCTATTTACAAGAACCTCGTTTACCGTACAAGTTCAATATCACAGAAAGTGAAAAATGGATAAAGAACTTGTGGTACTTACGTACAATGCAGTATCACACAGCAGTGAAATCTATGCCATCAGGCCCGTAGCAGCAGAATGAGTGGATTCAGGTACGATGATTCTAACTGAAATAAGTCACACAGAAAAAGAAACATCATAAGATATCAGTAATACACGGAATGTAAACTTGGCTACACAGGAACTGAATTACAGAACAGAACAGGGTCTCAAATTTAGAAAACCAACTTATGCTTGTTTAAGGGGAAAGGTGAGTTGGGGTGCTGCATAAAACCAGAGATTGAAATGAGCACAGATAAAGTTCCTTAAGCCAAATATGGAATAGACAAGAGCTACTCCTTGCTCAACGAAATGGACTCAACACCGCATATTAAACGCCTAAGAATGTACCTGACTCTTAAGTATCTTAAAACCGATGGATTGCTATGTCTCCGAAAGAGAATCAAGCGTGTGTACAGGGACATAAACGCAGCAGTGATAGGATTGGAGAGGTTCGGTGAGCAAATGAAGACCCTTTGAAGTCATATTGCATGGTACCCATTCCACGGGTTTCAACTACCCAGGTTTAAGGTATTCTTCCTTCAGCTAAAACATGCATGTGGAACCTAGAGTATGATCAACCATGTGATCGGGAGACGTGTTCAAATATGTCTCAGTTTTCGTACCCTGGTACTCGGGTGCAACATTCCAGACGCTTTACTAACACTCTCCCGACTTGGAGAGTCAGTCCCTTTAACCTCCTGTTTGGCCCAGTTTGCAATTTCTGCGGAAGATGAACAGGAATAGGGAGAACCAATGAGAGACTAGCTGGAGGTGTCTGGACGGGCAAATTTAACTCTCATTTCCCACCAGGAAGAGGAAATAACCAAAGGCTCAGCGTGCCGTGCCGGAACCAGATTAGGGCCTGAAGCCATCCTGCGGTGTTGCGGCCAGCTCACAAGAAAACGAGTTGAAGAAAGGAGCTCAGGGGCACTGTAATTCACAAACCTGCAGAGTTATAAATGACAACTATCGTCCAAAAATATACTGAAGTAAGGCTGCCAAGAGGACTTGAAAGCGGGGCAGAATTGCAGGAAACCGATTTCAGGAGGTAGACTGGAATTGCATTGAAAGCATAGGAAAAGAGGCAGAACGTCCACAATGATGCACTTGGCCAAAAAGGGCGTATGCGTTTTTTCCTGAATATATTCAGGAAAAAACGCATACGCCCTTTTTGGCCAACCAAGCAAGCTTGCAAAGGAAATCTGCACTACAATGAAGTCTCACTTCCCCCCGGTCAAAAGGGCCATCTGAAAAAAGTGTAAAATCCAGAAAGGCAGGACAGGCCATGGAGAACTGGGAGCCTTGTTATGCTGATGGGCGGGATGTAAATTGCCAACAGACACTCGGGAGAAGTGTATGGTGTTTCCTGAAACATCTAAAAAACAAAGCAACAGAGCCTAGGGCACTTCCACTTATGGTCCTATAGCTTAGGGAAATTAAAATCAAAAAGATACAGCCACCCCAATGTTTGGGACGCCTCTGTTTACAAGAACCTCGTTTACCGTACAAGTTCAATATCACAGAAAGTGAAAAATGGATAAAGAACTTGTGGTACTTACGTACAATGCAGTATCACTCAGCAGTGAAATCTATGTCATCAGGCCCGTAGCAGCACAATGAGTGGATTCAGGTACGATGATTCTAACTGAAATAAGTCACACAGAAAAAGAAACATCATAAGATATCAGTAATACACGGAATGTAAACTTGGCTACACAGGAACTGAATTACAGAACAGAACAGGGTCTCAAATTTAGAAAACCAACTTATGCTTGTTTAAGGGTAAAGGTGAGTTGGGGTGCTGCATAAAACCAGAGATTGAAATGAACACAGATAAAGTTCCTTAAGCCAAATATGGAATAGACAAGAGCTACTCCTTGCTCAACGAAATGGACTCAACACCGCATATTAAACGCCTAAGAATGTACCTGACTCTTAAGTATCTTAAAACCGATGGATTGCTATGTCTCCGAAAGAGAATCAACCATGTGTACAGGGACATAAACGCAGCAGTGATAGGATTGGAGAGGTTCGGTGAGCAAATGAAGACCCTTTGAAGTCATATTGCATGGTACCCATTCCACGGGTTTCAACTACCCAGGTTTAAGGTATTCTTCCTTCAGCTAAAACATGCATGTGGAACCTAGAGTATGATCAACCATGTGATCGGGAGACGTGTTCAAATATGTCTCAGTTTTCGTACCCTGGTACTCGGGTGCAACATTCCAGACGCTTTACTAACACTCTCCCGACTTGGAGAGTCAGTCCCTTTAACCTCCTGTTTGGCCCAGTTTGCAATTTCTGCGGAAGATGAACAGGAATAGCGAGAACCAATGAGAGACTAGCTGGAGGTGTCTGGACGGGCAAATTTAACTCTCATTTCCCACCAGGAAGAGGAAATAACCAAAGGCTCAGCGTGCCGTGCCGGAACCAGATTAGGGCCTGAAGCCATCCTGCGGTGTTGCGGCCAGCTCACAAGAAAACGAGTTGAAGAAAGGAGCTCAGGGGCACTGTAATTCACAAACCTGCAGAGTTATAAATGACAACTATCGTCCAAAAATATACTGAAGTAAGGCTGCCAAGAGGACTTGAAAGCGGGGCAGAATTGCAGGAAACCGATTTCAGGAGGTAGACTGGAATTGTATTGAAAGCATAGGAAAAGAGGCAGAACGTCCACAATGATGCACTTGGCCAAAAAGGGCGTATGCGTTTTTTCCTGAATATTCAGGAAAAAACGCATACGCCCTTTTTGGCCAACCAAAAACAAAGCAACTAAAAAACAAAGCAACAGAGCCTAGGGCACGTCCACTTATGGTCCTATAGCTTAGGGAAATTAAAATCAAAAAGACACAGCCACCCCAATGTTTGGGACGCCTCTGTTTACAAGAACCTCGTTTACCGTACAAGTTCAATATCACAGAAAGTGAAAAATGGATAAAGAACTTGTGGTACTTACGTACAATGCAGTATCACTCAGCAGTGAAATCTATGCCATCAGGCCCGTAGCAGCACAATGAGTGGATTCAGGTACGATGATTCTAACTGAAATAAGTCACACAGAAAAAGAAACATCATAAGATATCAGTAATACACGGAATGTAAACTTGGCTACACAGGAACTGAATTACAGAACAGAACAGGGTCTCAAATTTAGAAAACCAACTTATGCTTGTTTAAGGGTAAAGGTGAGTTGGGGTGCTGCATAAAACCAGAGATTGAAATGAGCACAGATAAAGTTCCTTAAGCCAAATATGGAATAGACAAGAGCTACTCCTTGCTCAACGAAATGGACTCAACACCGCATATTAAACGCCTAAGAATGTACCTGACTCTTAAGTATCTTAAAACTGATGGATTGCTATGTCTCCGAAAGAGAATCAAGCATGTGTACAGGGACATAAACGCAGCAGTGATAGGATTGGAGAGGTTCGGTGAGCAAATGAAGACCCTTTGAAGTCATATTGCATGGTACCCATTCCACGGGTTTCAACTACCCAGGTTTAAGGTATTCTTCCTTCAGCTAAAACATGCATGTGGAACCTAGAGTATGATCAACCATGTGATCGGGAGACGTGTTCAAATATGTCTCAGTTTTCGTACCCTGGTACTCGGTGCAACATTCCAGACGCTTTACTAACACTCTCCCGACTTGGAGAGTCAGTCCCTTTAACCTCCTGTTTGGCCCAGTTTGCAATTTCTGCGGAAGATGAACAGGAATAGCGAGAACCAATGAGAGACTAGCTGGAGGTGTCTGGACGGGCAAATTTAACTCTCATTTCCCACCAGGAAGAGGAAATAACCAAAGGCTCAGCGTGCCGTGCCGGAACCAGATTAGGGCCTGAAGCAATCTTGCGGTGTTGCGGCCAGCTCACAAGAAAACGAGTTGAAGAAAGGAGCTCAGGGGCACTGTAATTCACAAACCTGCAGAGTTATAAATGACAACTATCGTCCAAAAATATACTGAAGTAAGGCTGCCAAGAGGACTTGAAAGCGGGGCAGAATTGCAGGAAACCGATTTCAGGAGGTAGACTGGAATTGCATTGAAAGCATAGGAAAAGAGGCAGAACGTCCACAATGATGCACTTGGCCAAAAAGGGCGTATGCGTTTTTTCCTGAATATATTCAGGAAAAAACGCATACGCCCTTTTTGGCCAACCAAGCAAGCTTGCAAAGGAAATCTGCACTACAATGAAGTCTCACTTCCCCCCGGTCAAAAGGGCCATCTGAAAAAAGTGTAAAATCCAGAAAGGCAGGACAGGCCATGGAGAACTGGGAGCCTTGTTATGCTGATGGGCGGGATGTCAATTGCCAACAGACACTCGGGAGAAGTGTATGGTGTTTCCTGAAACATCTAAAAAACAAAGCAACAGAGCCTAGGGCACTTCCACTTATGGTCCTATAGCTTAGGGAAATTAAAATCAAAAAGACACAGCCACCCCAATGTTTGGGACGCCTCTGTTTACAAGAACCTCGTTTACCGTACAAGTTCAATATCACAGAAAGTGAAAAATGGATAAAGAACTTGTGGTACTTACGTACAATGCAGTATCACTCAGCAGTGAAATCTATGTCATCAGGCCCGTAGCAGCACAATGAGTGGATTCAGGTACGATGATTCTAACTGAAATAAGTCACACAGAAAAAGAAACATCATAAGATATCAGTAATACACGGAATGTAAACTTGGCTACACAGGAACTGAATTACAGAACAGAACAGGGTCTCAAATTTAGAAAACCAACTTATGCTTGTTTAAGGGTAAAGGTGAGTTGGGGTGCTGCATAAAACCAGAGATTGAAATGAGCACAGATAAAGTTCCTTAAGCCAAATACGGAATAGACAAGAGCTACTCCTTGCTCAACGAAATGGACTCAACACCGCATATTAAACGCCTAAGAATGTACCTGACTCTTAAGTATCTTAAAACCTATGGATTGCTATGTCTCCGAAAGAGAATCAAGCGTGTGTACAGGGACATAAACGCAGCAGTGATAGGATTGGAGAGGTTCGGTGAGCAAATGAAGACCCTTTGAAGTCATATTGCATGGTACCCATTCCACGGGTTTCAACTACCCAGGTTTAAGGTATTCTTCCTTCAGCTAAAACATGCATGTGGAACCTAGAGTATGATCAACCATGTGATTGGGAGACGTGTTCAAATATGTCTCAGTTTTCGTACCCTGGTACTCGGGTGCAACATTCCAGACGCTTTACTAACACTCTCCCGACTTGGAGAGTCAGTCCCTTTAACCTCCTGTTTGGCCCAGTTTGCAATTTCTGCGGAAGATGAACAGGAATAGCGAGAACCAATGAGAGACTAGCTGGAGGTGTCTGGACGGGCAAATTTAACTCTCATTTCCCACCAGGAAGAGGAAATAACCAAAGGCTCAGCGTGCCGTGCCGGAACCAGATTAGGGCCTGAAGCCATCCTGCGGTGTTGCGGCCAGCTCACAAGAAAACGAGTTGAAGAAAGGAGCTCAGGGGCACTGTAATTCACAAACCTGCAGAGTTATAAATGACA
This sequence comes from Globicephala melas, assembly GCF_963455315.2. Lineage (NCBI taxonomy): Eukaryota > Metazoa > Chordata > Mammalia > Artiodactyla > Delphinidae > Globicephala > Globicephala melas. Next base: position 175,016 of record NW_027207408.1, read on the forward strand.
ACTATCGTCCAAAAATATACTGAAGTAAGGCTGCCAAGAGGACTTGAAAGCGGGGCAGAATTGCAGGAAACCGATTTCAGGAGGTAGACTGGAATTGCATTGAAAGCATAGGAAAAGAGGCAGAACGTCCACAATGATGCACTTGGCCAAAAAGGGCGTATGCGTTTTTTCCTGAATATTCAGGAAAAAACGCATACGCCCTTTTTGGCCAACCAAAAACAAAGCAACTAAAAAACAAAGCAACAGAGCCTAGGGCACGTCCACTTATGGTCCTATAGCTTAGGGAAATTAAAATCAAAAAGACACAGCCACCCCAATGTTTGGGACGCCTCTGTTTACAAGAACCTCGTTTACCGTACAAGTTCAATATCACAGAAAGTGAAAAATGGATAAAGAACTTGTGGTACTTACGTACAATGCAGTATCACTCAGCAGTGAAATCTATGCCATCAGGCCCGTAGCAGCACAATGAGTGGATTCAGGTACGATGATTCTAACTGAAATAAGTCACACAGAAAAAGAAACATCATAAGATATCAGTAATACACGGAATGTAAACTTGGCTACACAGGAACTGAATTACAGAACAGAACAGGGTCTCAAATTTAGAAAACCAACTTATGCTTGTTTAAGGGTAAAGGTGAGTTGGGGTGCTGCATAAAACCAGAGATTGAAATGAGCACAGATAAAGTTCCTTAAGCCAAATATGGAATAGACAAGAGCTACTCCTTGCTCAACGAAATGGACTCAACACCGCATATTAAACGCCTAAGAATGTACCTGACTCTTAAGTATCTTAAAACTGATGGATTGCTATGTCTCCGAAAGAGAATCAAGCATGTGTACAGGGACATAAACGCAGCAGTGATAGGATTGGAGAGGTTCGGTGAGCAAATGAAGACCCTTTGAAGTCATATTGCATGGTACCCATTCCACGGGTTTCAACTACCCAGGTTTAAGGTATTCTTCCTTCAGCTAAAACATGCATGTGGAACCTAGAGTATGATCAACCATGTGATCGGGAGACGTGTTCAAATATGTCTCAGTTTTCGTACCCTGGTACTCGGGTGCAACATTCCAGACGCTTTACTAACACTCTCCCGACTTGGAGAGTCAGTCCCTTTAACCTCCTGTTTGGCCCAGTTTGCAATTTCTGCGGAAGATGAACAGGAATAGCGAGAACCAATGAGAGACTAGCTGGAGGTGTCTGGACGGGCAAATTTAACTCTCATTTCCCACCAGGAAGAGGAAATAACCAAAGGCTCAGCGTGCCGTGCCGGAACCAGATTAGGGCCTGAAGCAATCTTGCGGTGTTGCGGCCAGCTCACAAGAAAACGAGTTGAAGAAAGGAGCTCAGGGGCACTGTAATTCACAAACCTGCAGAGTTATAAATGACAACTATCGTCCAAAAATATACTGAAGTAAGGCTGCCAAGAGGACTTGAAAGCGGGGCAGAATTGCAGGAAACCGATTTCAGGAGGTAGACTGGAATTGCATTGAAAGCATAGGAAAAGAGGCAGAACGTCCACAATGATGCACTTGGCCAAAAAGGGCGTATGCGTTTTTTCCTGAATATATTCAGGAAAAAACGCATACGCCCTTTTTGGCCAACCAAGCAAGCTTGCAAAGGAAATCTGCACTACAATGAAGTCTCACTTCCCCCCGGTCAAAAGGGCCATCTGAAAAAAGTGTAAAATCCAGAAAGGCAGGACAGGCCATGGAGAACTGGGAGCCTTGTTATGCTGATGGGCGGGATGTCAATTGCCAACAGACACTCGGGAGAAGTGTATGGTGTTTCCTGAAACATCTAAAAAACAAAGCAACAGAGCCTAGGGCACTTCCACTTATGGTCCTATAGCTTAGGGAAATTAAAATCAAAAAGACACAGCCACCCCAATGTTTGGGACGCCTCTGTTTACAAGAACCTCGTTTACCGTACAAGTTCAATATCACAGAAAGTGAAAAATGGATAAAGAACTTGTGGTACTTACGTACAATGCAGTATCACTCAGCAGTGAAATCTATGTCATCAGGCCCGTAGCAGCACAATGAGTGGATTCAGGTACGATGATTCTAACTGAAATAAGTCACACAGAAAAAGAAACATCATAAGATATCAGTAATACACGGAATGTAAACTTGGCTACACAGGAACTGAATTACAGAACAGAACAGGGTCTCAAATTTAGAAAACCAACTTATGCTTGTTTAAGGGTAAAGGTGAGTTGGGGTGCTGCATAAAACCAGAGATTGAAATGAGCACAGATAAAGTTCCTTAAGCCAAATACGGAATAGACAAGAGCTACTCCTTGCTCAACGAAATGGACTCAACACCGCATATTAAACGCCTAAGAATGTACCTGACTCTTAAGTATCTTAAAACCTATGGATTGCTATGTCTCCGAAAGAGAATCAAGCGTGTGTACAGGGACATAAACGCAGCAGTGATAGGATTGGAGAGGTTCGGTGAGCAAATGAAGACCCTTTGAAGTCATATTGCATGGTACCCATTCCACGGGTTTCAACTACCCAGGTTTAAGGTATTCTTCCTTCAGCTAAAACATGCATGTGGAACCTAGAGTATGATCAACCATGTGATTGGGAGACGTGTTCAAATATGTCTCAGTTTTCGTACCCTGGTACTCGGGTGCAACATTCCAGACGCTTTACTAACACTCTCCCGACTTGGAGAGTCAGTCCCTTTAACCTCCTGTTTGGCCCAGTTTGCAATTTCTGCGGAAGATGAACAGGAATAGCGAGAACCAATGAGAGACTAGCTGGAGGTGTCTGGACGGGCAAATTTAACTCTCATTTCCCACCAGGAAGAGGAAATAACCAAAGGCTCAGCGTGCCGTGCCGGAACCAGATTAGGGCCTGAAGCCATCCTGCGGTGTTGCGGCCAGCTCACAAGAAAACGAGTTGAAGAAAGGAGCTCAGGGGCACTGTAATTCACAAACCTGCAGAGTTATAAATGACAACTATCGTCCAAAAATATACTGAAGTAAGGCTGCCAAGAGGACTTGAAAGCGGGGCAGAATTGCAGGAAACCGATTTCAGGAGGTAGACTGGAATTGCATTGAAAGCATAGGAAAAGAGGCAGAACGTCCACAATGATGCACTTGGCCAAAAAGGGCGTATGCGTTTTTTCCTGAATATATTCAGGAAAAAACGCATACGCCCTTTTTGGCCAACCAAGCAAGCTTGCAAAGGAAATCTGCACTACAATGAAGTCTCACTTCCCCCCGGTCAAAAGGGCCATCTGAAAAAAGTGTAAAATCCAGAAAGGCAGGACAGGCCATGGAGAACTGGGAGCCTTGTTATGCTGATGGGCGGGATGTCAATTGCCAACAGACACTCGGGAGAAGTGTATGGTGTTTCCTGAAACATCTAAAAAACAAAGCAACAGAGCCTAGGGCACTTCCACTTATGGTCCTATAGCTTAGGGAAATTAAAATCAAAAAGATACAGCCACCCCAATGTTTGGGACGCCTCTGTTTACAAGAACCTCGTTTACCGTACAAGTTCAATATCACAGAAAGTGAAAAATGGATAAAGAACTTGTGGTACTTACGTACAATGCAGTATCACTCAGCAGTGAAATCTATGTCATCAGGCCCGTAGCAGCACAATGAGTGGATTCAGGTACGATGATTCTAACTGAAATAAGTCACACAGAAAAAGAAACATCATAAGATATCAGTAATACACGGAATGTAAACTTGGCTACACAGGAACTGAATTACAGAACAGAACAGGGTCTCAAATTTAGAAAACCAACTTATGCTTGTTTAAGGGTAAAGGTGAGTTGGGGTGCTGCATAAAACCAGAGATTGAAATGAGCACAGATAAAGTTCCTTAAGCCAAATATGGAAGAGACAAGAGCTACTCCTTGCTCAACGAAATGGACTCAACACCGCATATTAAACGTGTAAGAATGTACCTGACTATTAAGTATCTTAAAACCTATGGATTGCTATGTCTCCGAAAGAGAATCAAGCATGTGTACAGGGACATAAACGCAGCAGTGATAGGATTGGAGAGGTTCGGTGAGCAAATGAAGACCCTTTGAAGTCATATTGCATGGTACCCATTCCACGGGTTTCAACTACCCAGGTTTAAGGTATTCTTCCTTCAGCTAAAACATGCATGTGGAACCTAGAGTATGATCAACCATGTGATCGGGAGACGTGTTCAAATATGTCTCAGTTTTCGTACCATGGTACTCGGGTGCAACATTCCAGACGCTTTACTAACACTCTCCCGACTTGGAGAGTCAGTCCCTTTAACCTCCTGTTTGGCCCAGTTTGCAATTTCTGCAGAAGATGGACAGGAATAGCAAGAACCAATGAGAGACTAGCTGGAGGTGTCTGGACGGGCAAATTTAACTCTCATTTCCCACCAGGAAGAGGAAATAACCAAAGGCTCAGCGTGCCGTGCCGGAACCAGATTAGGGCCTGAAGCCATCCTGCGGTGTTGCGGCCAGCTCACAAGAAAACGAGTTGAAGAAAGGAGCTCAGGGGCACTGTAATTCAGAAACCTGCAGAGTTATAAATGACAACTATCGTCCAAAAATATACTGAAGTAAGGCTGCCAAGAGGACTTGAAAGCGGGGCAGAATTGCAGGAAACCGATTTCAGGAGGTAGACTGGAATTGCATTGAAAGCATAGGAAAAGAGGCAGAACGTCCACAATGATGCACTTGGCCAAAAAGGGCGTATGCGTTTTTTCCTGAATATATTCAGGAAAAAACGCATACGCCCTTTTTGGCCAACCAAGCAAGCTTGCAAAGGAAATCTGCACTACAATGAAGTCTCACTTCCCCCCGGTCAAAAGGGCCATCTGAAAAAAGTGTAAAATCCAGAAAGGCAGGACAGGCCATGGAGAACTGGGAGCCTTGTTATGCTGATGGGCGGGATGTCAATTGCCAACAGACACTCGGGAGAAGTGTATGGTGTTTCCTGAAACATCTAAAAAACAAAGCAACAGAGCCTAGGCCACTTCCACTTATGGTCCTATAGCTTAGGGAAATTAAAATCAAAAAGATACAGCCACCCCATTGTTTGGGACGCCTTTGTTTACAAGAACCTCGTTTACCGTACAAGTTCAATATCACAGAAAGTGAAAAATGGATAAAGAACTTGTGGTACTTACGTACAATGCAGTATCACTCAGCAGTGAAATCTATGTCATCAGGCCCGTAGCAGCACAATGAGTGGATTCAGGTACGATGATTCTAACTGAAATAAGTCACACAGAAAAAGAAACATCATAAGATATCAGTAATACACGGAATGTAAACTTGGCTACACAGGAACTGAATTACAGAACAGAACAGGGTCTCAAATTTAGAAAACCAACTTATGCTTGTTTAAGGGTAAAGGTGAGTTGGGGTGCTGCATAAAACCAGAGATTGAAATGAGCACAGATAAAGTTCCTTAAGCCAAATACGGAATAGACAAGAGCTACTCCTTGCTCAACGAAATGGACTCAACACCGCATATTAAACGCCTAAGAATGTACCTGACTCTTAAGTATCTTAAAACCTATGGATTGCTATGTCTCCGAAAGAGAATCAAGCGTGTGTACAGGGACATAAACGCAGCAGTGATAGGATTGGAGAGGTTCGGTGAGCAAATGAAGACCCTTTGAAGTCATATTGCATGGTACCCATTCCACGGGTTTCAACTACCCAGGTTTAAGGTATTCTTCCTTCAGCTAAAACATGCATGTGGAACCTAGAGTATGATCAACCATGTGATTGGGAGACGTGTTCAAATATGTCTCAGTTTTCGTACCCTGGTACTCGGGTGCAACATTCCAGACGCTTTACTAACACTCTCCCGACTTGGAGAGTCAGTCCCTTTAACCTCCTGTTTGGCCCAGTTTGCAATTTCTGCGGAAGATGAACAGGAATAGCGAGAACCAATGAGAGACTAGCTGGAGGTGTCTGGACGGGCAAATTTAACTCTCATTTCCCACCAGGAAGAGGAAATAACCAAAGGCTCAGCGTGCCGTGCCGGAACCAGATTAGGGCCTGAAGCCATCCTGCGGTGTTGCGGCCAGCTCACAAGAAAACGAGTTGAAGAAAGGAGCTCAGGGGCACTGTAATTCACAAACCTGCAGAGTTATAAATGACAACTATCGTCCAAAAATATACTGAAGTAAGGCTGCCAAGAGGACTTGAAAGCGGGGCAGAATTGCAGGAAACCGATTTCAGGAGGTAGACTGGAATTGCATTGAAAGCATAGGAAAAGAGGCAGAACGTCCACAATGATGCACTTGGCCAAAAAGGGCGTATGCGTTTTTTCCTGAATATATTCAGGAAAAAACGCATACGCCCTTTTTGGCCAACCAAGCAAGCTTGCAAAGGAAATCTGCACTACAATGAAGTCTCACTTCCCCCCGGTCAAAAGGGCCATCTGAAAAAAGTGTAAAATCCAGAAAGGCAGGACAGGCCATGGAGAACTGGGAGCCTTGTTATGCTGATGGGCGGGATGTCAATTGCCAACAGACACTCGGGAGAAGTGTATGGTGTTTCCTGAAACATCTAAAAAACAAAGCAACAGAGCCTAGGGCACTTCCACTTATGGTCCTATAGCTTAGGGAAATTAAAATCAAAAAGATACAGCCACCCCAATGTTTGGGACGCCTCTGTTTACAAGAACCTCGTTTACCGTACAAGTTCAATATCACAGAAAGTGAAAAATGGATAAAGAACTTGTGGTACTTACGTACAATGCAGTATCACTCAGCAGTGAAATCTATGTCATCAGGCCCGTAGCAGCACAATGAGTGGATTCAGGTACGATGATTCTAACTGAAATAAGTCACACAGAAAAAGAAACATCATAAGATATCAGTAATACACGGAATGTAAACTTGGCTACACAGGAACTGAATTACAGAACAGAACAGGGTCTCAAATTTAGAAAACCAACTTATGCTTGTTTAAGGGTAAAGGTGAGTTGGGGTGCTGCATAAAACCAGAGATTGAAATGAGCACAGATAAAGTTCCTTAAGCCAAATATGGAAGAGACAAGAGCTACTCCTTGCTCAACGAAATGGACTCAACACCGCATATTAAACGCCTAAGAATGTACCTGACTCTTAAGTATCTTAAAACCTATGGATTGCTATGTCTCCGAAAGAGAATCAAGCGTGTGTACAGGGACATAAACGCAGCAGTGATAGGATTGGAGAGGTTCGGTGAGCAAATGAAGACCCTTTGAAGTCATATTGCATGGTACCCATTCCACGGGTTTCAACTACCCAGGTTTAAGGTATTCTTCCTTCAGCTAAAACATGCATGTGGAACCTAGAGTATGATCAACCATGTGATCGGGAGACGTGTTCAAATATGTCTCAGTTTTCGTACCATGGTACTCGGGTGCAACATTCCAGACGCTTTACTAACACTCTCCCGACTTGGAGAGTCAGTCCCTTTAACCTCCTGTTTGGCCCAGTTTGCAATTTCTGCAGAAGATGGACAGGAATAGCAAGAACCAATGAGAGACTAGCTGGAGGTGTCTGGACGGGCAAATTTAACTCTCATTTCCCACCAGGAAGAGGAAATAACCAAAGGCTCAGCGTGCCGTGCCGGAACCAGATTAGGGCCTGAAGCCATCCTGCGGTGTTGCGGCCAGCTCACAAGAAAACGAGTTGAAGAAAGGAGCTCAGGGGCACTGTAATTCAGAAACCTGCAGAGTTATAAATGACAACTATCGTCCAAAAATATACTGAAGTAAGGCTGCCAAGAGGACTTGAAAGCGGGGCAGAATTGCAGGAAACCGATTTCAGGAGGTAGACTGGAATTGCATTGAAAGCATAGGAAAAGAGGCAGAACGTCCACAATGATGCACTTGGCCAAAAAGGGCGTATGCGTTTTTTCCTGAATATATTCAGGAAAAAACGCATACGCCCTTTTTGGCCAACCAAGCAAGCTTGCAAAGGAAATCTGCACTACAATGAAGTCTCACTTCCCCCCGGTCAAAAGGGCCATCTGAAAAAAGTGTAAAATCCAGAAAGGCAGGACAGGCCATGGAGAACTGGGAGCCTTGTTATGCTGATGGGCGGGATGTCAATTGCCAACAGACACTCGGGAGAAGTGTATGGTGTTTCCTGAAACATCTAAAAAACAAAGCAACAGAGCCTAGGCCACTTCCACTTATGGTCCTATAGCTTAGGGAAATTAAAATCAAAAAGATACAGCCACCCCATTGTTTGGGACGCCTTTGTTTACAAGAACCTCGTTTACCGTACAAGTTCAATATCACAGAAAGTGAAAAATGGATAAAGAACTTGTGGTACTTACGTACAATGCAGTATCACTCAGCAGTGAAATCTATGTCATCAGGCCCGTAGCAGCACAATGAGTGGATTCAGGTACGATGATTCTAACTGAAATAAGTCACACAGAAAAAGAAACATCATAAGATATCAGTAATACACGGAATGTAAACTTGGCTACACAGGAACTGAATTACAGAACAGAACAGGGTCTCAAATTTAGAAAACCAACTTATGCTTGTTTAAGGGTAAAGGTGAGTTGGGGTGCTGCATAAAACCAGAGATTGAAATGAGCACAGATAAAGTTCCTTAAGCCAAATATGGAAGAGACAAGAGCTACTCCTTGCTCAACGAAATGGACTCAACACCGCATATTAAACGTGTAAGAATGTACCTGACTATTAAGTATCTTAAAACCTATGGATTGCTATGTCTCCGAAAGAGAATCAAGCATGTGTACAGGGACATAAACGCAGCAGTGATAGGATTGGAGAGGTTCGGTGAGCAAATGAAGACCCTTTGAAGTCATATTGCATGGTACCCATTCCACGGGTTTCAACTACCCAGGTTTAAGGTATTCTTCCTTCAGCTAAAACATGCATGTGGAACCTAGAGTATGATCAACCATGTGATCGGGAGACGTGTTCAAATATGTCTCAGTTTTCGTACCATGGTACTCGGGTGCAACATTCCAGACGCTTTACTAACACTCTCCCGACTTGGAGAGTCAGTCCCTTTAACCTCCTGTTTGGCCCAGTTTGCAATTTCTGCAGAAGATGGACAGGAATAGCAAGAACCAATGAGAGACTAGCTGGAGGTGTCTGGACGGGCAAATTTAACTCTCATTTCCCACCAGGAAGAGGAAATAACCAAAGGCTCAGCGTGCCGTGCCGGAACCAGATTAGGGCCTGAAGCCATCCTGCGGTGTTGCGGCCAGCTCACAAGAAAACGAGTTGAAGAAAGGAGCTCAGGGGCACTGTAATTCAGAAACCTGCAGAGTTATAAATGACAACTATCGTCCAAAAATATACTGAAGTAAGGCTGCCAAGAGGACTTGAAAGCGGGGCAGAATTGCAGGAAACCGATTTCAGGAGGTAGACTGGAATTGCATTGAAAGCATAGGAAAAGAGGCAGAACGTCCACAATGATGCACTTGGCCAAAAAGGGCGTATGCGTTTTTTCCTGAATATATTCAGGAAAAAACGCATACGCCCTTTTTGGCCAACCAAGCAAGCTTGCAAAGGAAATCTGCACTACAATGAAGTCTCACTTCCCCCCGGTCAAAAGGGCCATCTGAAAAAAGTGTAAAATCCAGAAAGGCAGGACAGGCCATGGAGAACTGGGAGCCTTGTTATGCTGATGGGCGGGATGTCAATTGCCAACAGACACTCGGGAGAAGTGTATGGTGTTTCCTGAAACATCTAAAAAACAAAGCAACAGAGCCTAGGCCACTTCCACTTATGGTCCTATAGCTTAGGGAAATTAAAATCAAAAAGATACAGCCACCCCATTGTTTGGGACGCCTTTGTTTACAAGAACCTCGTTTACCGTACAAGTTCAATATCACAGAAAGTGAAAAATGGATAAAGAACTTGTGGTACTTACGTACAATGCAGTATCACTCAGCAGTGAAATCTATGTCATCAGGCCCGTAGCAGCACAATGAGTGGATTCAGGTACGATGATTCTAACTGAAATAAGTCACACAGAAAAAGAAACATCATAAGATATCAGTAATACACGGAATGTAAACTTGGCTACACAGGAACTGAATTACAGAACAGAACAGGGTCTCAAATTTAGAAAACCAACTTATGCTTGTTTAAGGGTAAAGGTGAGTTGGGGTGCTGCATAAAACCAGAGATTGAAATGAGCACAGATAAAGTTCCTTAAGCCAAATATGGAAGAGACAAGAGCTACTCCTTGCTCAACGAAATGGACTCAACACCGCATATTAAACGCCTAAGAATGTACCTGACTCTTAAGTATCTTAAAACCTATGGATTGCTATGTCTCCGAAAGAGAATCAAGCATGTGTACAGGGACATAAACGCAGCAGTGATAGGATTGGAGAGGTTCGGTGAGCAAATGAAGACCCTTTGAAGTCATATTGCATGGTACCCATTCCATGGGTTTCAACTACCCAGGTTTAAGGTATTCTTCCTTCAGCTAAAACATGCATGTGGAACGTAGAGTATAATCAACCATGTGATCGGGAGACGTGTTCAAATATGTCTCAGTTTTCGTACCCTGGTACTCGGGTGCAACATTCCAGACGCTTTACTAACACTCTCCCGACTTGGAGAGTCAGTCCCTTTAACCTCCTGTTTGGCCCAGTTTGCAATTTCTGCGGAAGATGAACAGGAATAGCGAGAACCAATGAGAGACTAGCTGGAGGTGTCTGGACGGGCAAATTTAACTCTCATTTCCCACCAGGAAGAGGAAATAACCAAAGGATCAGCGTGCCGTGCCGGAACCAGATTAGGGCCTGAAGCCATCCTGCGGTGTTGCGGCCAGCTCACAAGAAAACGAGTTGAAGAAAGGAGCTCAGGGGCACTGTAATTCACAAACCTGCAGAGTTATAAATGACAACTATCGTCCAAAAATATACTGAAGTAAGGCTGCCAAGAGGACTTGAAAGCGGGGCAGAATTGCAGGAAACCGATTTCAGGAGGTAGACTGGAATTGCATTGAAAGCATAGGAAAAGAGGCAGAACGTCCACAATGATGCACTTGGCCAAAAAGGGCGTATGCGTTTTTTCCTGAATATATTCAGGAAAAAACGCATACGCCCTTTTTGGCCAACCAAGCAAGCTTGCAAAGGAAATCTGCACTACAATGAAGTCTCACTTCCCCCCGGTCAAAAGGGCCATCTGAAAAAAGTGTAAAATCCAGAAAGGCAGGACAGGCCATGGAGAACTGGGAGCCTTGTTATGCTGATGGGCGGGATGTCAATTGCCAACAGACACTCGGAAGAAGTGTATGGTGTTTCCTGAAACATCTAAAAAACAAAGCAACAGAGCCTAGGGCACTTCCACTTATGGTCCTATAGCTTAGGGAAATTAAAATCAAAAAGATACAGCCACCCCAATGTTTGGGACGCCTCTGTTTACAAGAACCTCGTTTACCGTACAAGTTCAATATCACAGAAAGTGAAAAATGGATAAAGAACTTGTGGTACTTACGTACAATGCAGTATCACTCAGCAGTGAAATCTATGTCATCAGGCCCGTAGCAGCACAATGAGTGGATTCAGGTACGATGATTCTAACTGAAATAAGTCACACAGAAAAAGAAACATCATAAGATATCAGTAATACACGGAATGTAAACTTGGCTACATAGGAACTGAATTACAGAACAGAACAGGGTCTCAAATTTAGAAAACCAACTTATGCTTGTTTAAGGGTAAAGGTGAGTTGGGGTGCTGCATAAAACCAGAGATTGAAATGAGCACAGATAAAGTTCCTTAAGCCAAATATGGAATAGACAAGAGCTACTCCTTGCTCAACAAAATGGACTCAACACCGCATATTAAACGCCTAAGTATGTACCTGACTCTTAAGTATCTTAAAACCTATGGATTGCTATGTCTCCGAAAGAGAATCAAGCATGTGTACAGGGACATAAACGCAGCAGTGATAGGATTGGAGAGGTTCGGTGAGCAAATGAAGACCCTTTGAAGTCATATTGCATGGTACCCATTCCACGGGTTTCAACTACCCAGGTTTAAGGTATTCTTCCTTCAGCTAAAACATGCATGTGGAACCTAGAGTATGATCAACCATGTGATCGGGAGACGTGTTCAAATATGTCTCAGTTTTCGTACCCTGGTACTCGGGTGCAACATTCCAGACGCTTTACTAACACTCTCCCGACTTGGAGAGTCAGTCCCTTTAACCTGCTGTTTGGCCCAGTTTGCAATTTCTGCGGAAGATGAACAGGAATAGCGAGAACCAATGAGAGACTAGCTGGAGGTGTCTGGACGGGCAAATTTAACTCTCATTTCCCACCAGGAAGAGGAAATAACCAAAGGCTCAGCGTGCTGTGCCGGAACCAGATTAGGGCCTGAAGCCATCCTGCGGTGTTGCGGCCAGCTCACAAGAAAACGAGTTGAAGAAAGGAGCTCAGGGGCACTGTAATTCACAAACCTGCAGAGTTATAAATGACAACTATCGTCCAAAAATATACTGAAGTAAGGCTGCCAAGAGGACTTGAAAGCGGGGCAGAATTGCAGGAAACCGATTTCAGGAGGTAGACTGGAATTGCATTGAAAGCATAGGAAAAGAGGCAGAACGTCCACAATGATGCACTTGGCCAAAAAGGGCGTATGCGTTTTTTCCTGAATATATTCAGGAAAAAACGCATACGCCCTTTTTGGCCAACCAAGCAAGCTTGCAAAGGAAATCTGCACTACAATGAAGTCTCACTTCCCCCCAGTCAAAAGGGCCATCTGAAAAAAGTGTAAAATCCAGAAAGGCAGGACAGGCCATGGAGAACTGGGAGCCTTGTTATGCTGATGGGCGGGATGTAAATTGCCAACAGACACTCGGGAGAAGTGTATGGTGTTTCCTGAAACATCTAAAAAACAAAGCAACAGAGCCTAGGGCACTTCCACTTATGGTCCTATAGCTCAGGGAAATTAAAATCAAAAAGATACAGCCACCCCAATGTTTGGGACGCCTCTGTTTACAAGAACCTCGTTTACCGTACAAGTTCAATATCACAGAAAGTGAAAAATGGATAAAGAACTTGTGGTACTTACGTACAATGCAGTATCACTCAGCAGTGAAATCTATGTCATCAGGCCCGTAGCAGCACAATGAGTGGATTCAGGTACGATGATTCTAACTGAAATAAGTCACACAGAAAAAGAAACATCATAAGATATCAGTAATACACGGAATGTAAACTTGGCTACATAGGAACTGAATTACAGAACAGAACAGGGTCTCAAATTTAGAAAACCAACTTATGCTTGTTTAAGGGTAAAGGTGAGTTGGGGTGCTGCATAAAACCAGAGATTGAAATGAGCACAGATAAAGTTCCTTAAGCCAAATATGGAATAGACAAGAGCTACTCCTTGCTCAACGAAATGGACTCAACACCGCATATTAAACGCCTAAGAATGTACCTGACTCTTAAGTATCTTAAAACCTATGGATTACTATGTCTCCGAAAGAGAATCAAGCATGTGTACAGGGACATAAACGCAGCAGTGATAGGATTGGAGAGGTTCGGTGAGCAAATGAAGACCCTTTGAAGTCATATTGCATGGTACCCATTCCACGGGTTTCAACTACCCAGGTTTAAGGTATTCTTCCTTCAGCTAAAACATGCATGTGGAACCTAGAGTATGATCAACCATGTGATCGGGAGACGTGTTCAAATATGTCTCAGTTTTCGTACCCTGGTACTCGGGTGCAACATTCCAGACGCTTTACTAACACTCTCCCGACTTGGAGAGTCAGTCCCTTTAACCTCCTGTTTGGCCCAGTTTGCAATTTCTGCAGAAGATGGACAGGAATAGCGAGAACCAATGAGAGACTAGCTGGAGGTGTCTGGACGGGCAAATTTAACTCTCATTTCCCACCAGGAAGAGGAAATAACCAAAGGCTCAGCGTGCCGTGCCGGAACCAGATTAGGGCCTGAAGGCATCCTGCGGTGTTGCGGCCAGCTCACAAGAAAACGAGTTGAAGAAAGGAGCTCAGGGGCACTGTAATTCACAAACCTGCAGAGTTATAAATGACAACTATCGTCCAAAAATATACTGAAGTAAGGCTGCCAAGAGGACTTGAAAGCGGGGCAGAATTGCAGGAAACCGATTTCAGGAGGTAGACTGGAATTGCATTGAAAGCATAGGAAAAGAGGCAGAACGTCCACAATGATGCACTTGGCCAAAAAGGGCGTATGCGTTTTTTCCTGAATATATTCAGGAAAAAACGCATACGCCCTTTTTGGCCAACCAAGCAAGCTTGCAAAGGAAATCTGCACTACAATGAAGTCTCACTTCCCCCCGGTCAAAAGGGCCATCTGAAAAAAGTGTAAAATCCAGAAAGGCAGGACAGGCCATGGAGAACTGGGAGCCTTGTTATGCTGATGGGCGGGATGTCAATTGCCAACAGACACTCGGGAGAAGTGTATGGTGTTTCCTGAAACATCTAAAAAACAAAGCAACAGAGCCTAGGGCACTTCCACTTATGGTCCTATAGCTTAGGGAAATTAAAATCAAAAAGATACAGCCACCCCATTGTTTGGGACGCCTCTGTTTACAAGAACCTCGTTTACCGTACAAGTTCAATATCACAGAAAGTGAAAAATGGATAAAGAACTTGTGGTACTTACGTACAATGCAGTATCACTCAGCAGTGAAATCTATGTCATCAGGCCCGTAGCAGCACAATGAGTGGATTCAGGTACGATGATTCTAACTGAAATAAGTCACACAGAAAAAGAAACATCATAAGATATCAGTAATACACGGAATGTAAACTTGGCTACACAGGAACTGAATTACAGAACAGAACAGGGTCTCAAATTTAGAAAACCAACTTATGCTTGTTTAAGGGTAAAGGTGAGTTGGGGTGCTGCATAAAACCAGAGATTGAAATGAGCACAGATAAAGTTCCTTAAGCCAAATATGGAATAGACAAGAGCTACTCCTTGCTCAACGAAATGGACTCAACACCGCATATTAAACGCCTAAGAATGTACCTGACTCTTAAGTATCTTAAAACCTATGGATTGCTATGTCTCCGAAAGAGAATCAAGCATGTGTACAGGGACATAAACGCAGCAGTGATAGGATTGGAGAGGTTCGGTGAGCAAATGAAGACCCTTTGAAGTCATATTGCATGGTACCCATTCCATGGGTTTCAACTACCCAGGTTTAAGGTATTCTTCCTTCAGCTAAAACATGCATGTGGAACGTAGAGTATGATCAACCATGTGATCGGGAGACGTGTTCAAATATGTCTCAGTTTTCGTACCCTGGTACTCGGGTGCAACATTCCAGACGCTTTACTAACACTCTCCCGACTTGGAGAGTCAGTCCCTTTAACCTCCTGTTTGGCCCAGTTTGCAATTTCTGCGGAAGATGAACAGGAATAGCGAGAACCAATGAGAGACTAGCTGGAGGTGTCTGGACGGGCAAATTTAACTCTCATTTCCCACCAGGAAGAGGAAATAACCAAAGGCTCAGCGTGCCGTGCCGGAACCAGATTAGGGCCTGAAGCCATCCTGCGGTGTTGCGGCCAGCTCACAAGAAAACGAGTTGAAGAAAGGAGCTCAGGGGCACTGTAATTCACAAACCTGCAGAGTTATAAATGACAACTATCGTCCAAAAATATACTGAAGTAAGGCTGCCAAGAGGACTTGAAAGCGGGGCAGAATTGCAGGAAACCGATTTCAGGAGGTAGACTGGAATTGCATTGAAAGCATAGGAAAAGAGGCAGAACGTCCACAATGATGCACTTGGCCAAAAAGGGCGTATGCGTTCTTTCCTGAATATATTCAGGAAAAAACGCATACGCCCTTTTTGGCCAACCAAGCAAGCTTGCAAAGGAAATCTGCACTACAATGAAGTCTCACTTCCCACCCCCCGGTCAAAAGGGCCATCTGAAAAAAGTGTAAAATCCAGAAAGGCAGGACAGGCCATGGAGAACTGGGAGCCTTGTTATGCTGATGGGCGGGATGTCAATTGCCAACAGACACTCGGGAGAAGTGTATGGTGTTTCCTGAAACATCTAAAAAACAAAGCAACAGAGCCTAGGGCACTTCCACTTATGGTCCTATAGCTTAGGGAAATTAAAATCAAAAAGATACAGCCACCCCAATGTTTGGGACGCCTCTGTTTACAAGAACCTCGTTTACCGTACAAGTTCAATATCACAGAAAGTGAAAAATGGATAAAGAACTTGTGGTACTTACGTACAATGCAGTATCACTCAGCAGTGAAATCTATGTCATCAGGCCCGTAGCAGCACAATGAGTGGATTCAGGTACGATGATTCTAACTGAAATAAGTCACACAGAAAAAGAAACATCATAAGATATCAGTAATACACGGAATGTAAACTTGGCTACACAGGAACTGAATTACAGAACAGAACAGGGTCTCAAATTTAGAAAACCAACTTATGCTTGTTTAAGGGTAAAGGTGAGTTGGGGTGCTGCATAAAACCAGAGATTGAAATGAGCACAGATAAAGTTCCTTAAGCCAAATATGGAATAGACAAGAGCTACTCCTTGCTCAACGAAATGGACTCAACACCGCATATTAAACGCCTAAGAATGTACCTGACTCTTAAGTATCTTAAAACCTATGGATTGCTATGTCTCCGAAAGAGAATCAAGCATGTGTACAGGGACATAAACGCAGCAGTGATAGGATTGGAGAGGTTCGGTGAGCAAATGAAGACCCTTTGAAGTCATATTGCATGGTACCCATTCCACGGGTTTCAACTACCCAGGTTTAAGGTATTCTTCCTTCAGCTAAAACATGCATGTGGAACGTAGAGTATGATCAACCATGTGATCGGGAGACGTGTTCAAATATGTCTCAGTTTTCGTACCCTGGTACTCGGGTGCAACATTCCAGACGCTTTACTAACACTCTCCCGACTTGGAGAGTCAGTCCCTTTAACCTCCTGTTTGGCCCAGTTTGCAATTTCTGCGGAAGATGAACAGGAATAGCGAGAACCAATGAGAGACTAGCTGGAGGTGTCTGGACGGGCAAATTTAACTCTCATTTCCCACCAGGAAGAGGAAATAACCAAAGGCTCAGCGTGCCGTGCCGGAACCAGATTAGGGCCTGAAGCCATCCTGCGGTGTTGCGGCCAGCTCACAAGAAAACGAGTTGAAGAAAGGAGCTCAGGGGCACTGTAATTCACAAACCTGCAGAGTTATAAATGACAACTATCGTCCAAAAATATACTGAAGTAAGGCTGCCAAGAGGACTTGAAAGCGGGGCAGAATTGCAGGAAACCGATTTCAGGAGGTAGACTGGAATTGCATTGAAAGCATAGGAAAAGAGGCAGAACGTCCACAATGATGCACTTGGCCAAAAAGGGCGTATGCGTTCTTTCCTGAATATATTCAGGAAAAAACGCATACGCCCTTTTTGGCCAACCAAGCAAGCTTGCAAAGGAAATCTGCACTACAATGAAGTCTCACTTCCCCCCCCCCGGTCAAAAGGGCCATCTGAAAAAAGTGTAAAATCCAGAAAGGCAGGACAGGCCATGGAGAACTGGGAGCCTTGTTATGCTGATGGGCGGGATGTCAATTGCCAACAGACACTCGGGAGAAGTGTATGGTGTTTCCTGAAACATCTAAAAAACAAAGCAACAGAGCCTAGGGCACTTCCACTTATGGTCCTATAGCTTAGGGAAATTAAAATCAAAAAGATACAGCCACCCCAATGTTTGGGACGCCTCTGTTTACAAGAACCTCGTTTACCGTACAAGTTCAATATCACAGAAAGTGAAAAATGGATAAAGAACTTGTGGTACTTACGTACAATGCAGTATCACTCAGCAGTGAAATCTATGTCATCAGGCCCGTAGCAGCACAATGAGTGGATTCAGGTACGATGATTCTAACTGAAATAAGTCACACAGAAAAAGAAACATCATAAGATATCAGTAATACACGGAATGTAAACTTGGCTACACAGGAACTGAATTACAGAACAGAACAGGGTCTCAAATTTAGAAAACCAACTTATGCTTGTTTAAGGGTAAAGGTGAGTTGGGGTGCTGCATAAAACCAGAGATTGAAATGAGCACAGATAAAGTTCCTTAAGCCAAATATGGAATAGACAAGAGCTACTCCTTGCTCAACGAAATGGACTCAACACCGCATATTAAACGCCTAAGAATGTACCTGACTCTTAAGTATCTTAAAACCTATGGATTGCTATGTCTCCGAAAGAGAATCAAGCATGTGTACAGGGACATAAACGCAGCAGTGATAGGATTGGAGAGGTTCGGTGAGCAAATGAAGACCCTTTGAAGTCATATTGCATGGTACCCATTCCACGGGTTTCAACTACCCAGGTTTAAGGTATTCTTCCTTCAGCTAAAACATGCATGTGGAACCTAGAGTATGATCAACCATGTGATCGGGAGACGTGTTCAAATATGTCTCAGTTTTCGTACCCTGGTACTCGGGTGCAACATTCCAGACGCTTTACTAACACTCTCCCGACTTGGAGAGTCAGTCCCTTTAACCTCCTGTTTGGCCCAGTTTGCAATTTCTGCGGAAGATGAACAGGAATAGCGAGAACCAATGAGAGACTAGCTGGAGGTGTCTGGACGGGCAAATTTAACTCTCATTTCCCACCAGGAAGAGGAAATAACCAAAGGCTCAGCGTGCCGTGCCGGAACCAGATTAGGGCCTGAAGGCATCCTGCGGTGTTGCGGCCAGCTCACAAGAAAACGAGTTGAAGAAAGGAGCTCAGGGGCACTGTAATTCACAAACCTGCAGAGTTATAAATGACAACTATCGTCCAAAAATATACTGAAGTAAGGCTGCCAAGAGGACTTGAAAGCGGGGCAGAATTGCAGGAAACCGATTTCAGGAGGTAGACTGGAATTGCATTGAAAGCATAGGAAAAGAGGCAGAACGTCCACAATGATGCACTTGGCCAAAAAGGGCGTATGCGTTTTTTCCTGAATATATTCAGGAAAAAACGCATACGCCCTTTTTGGCCAACCAAGCAAGCTTGCAAAGGAAATCTGCACTACAATGAAGTCTCACTTCCCCCCCCCCCCCCGGTCAAAAGGGCCATCTGAAAAAAGTGTAAAATCCAGAAAGGCAGGACAGGCCATGGAGAACTGGGAGCCTTGTTATGCTGATGGGCGGGATGTCAATTGCCAACAGACACTCGGGAGAAGTGTATGGTGTTTCCTGAAACATCTAAAAAACAAAGCAACAGAGCCTAGGGCACTTCCACTTATGGTCCTATAGCTTAGGGAAATTAAAATCAAAAAGATACAGCCACCCCAATGTTTGGGACGCCTCTGTTTACAAGAACCTCGTTTACCGTACAAGTTCAATATCACAGAAAGTGAAAAATGGATAAAGAACTTGTGGTACTTACGTACAATGCAGTATCACTCAGCAGTGAAATCTATGTCATCAGGCCCGTAGCAGCACAATGAGTGGATTCAGGTACGATGATTCTAACTGAAATAAGTCACACAGAAAAAGAAACATCATAAGATATCAGTAATACACGGAATGTAAACTTGGCTACACAGGAACTGAATTACAGAACAGAACAGGGTCTCAAATTTAGAAAACCAACTTATGCTTGTTTAAGGGTAAAGGTGAGTTGGGGTGCTGCATAAAACCAGAGATTGAAATGAGCACAGATAAAGTTCCTTAAGCCAAATATGGAATAGACAAGAGCTACTCCTTGCTCAACGAAATGGACTCAACACCCCATATTAAACGCCTAAGAATGTACCTGACTAGTAAGTATCTTAAAACCTATGGATTGCTATGTCTCCGAAAGAGAATCAAGCATGTGTACAGGGACATAAACGCAGCAGTGATAGGATTGGAGAGGTTCGGTGAGCAAATGAAGACCCTTTGAAGTCATATTGCATGGTACCCATTCCACGGGTTTCAACTACCCAGGTTTAAGGTATTCTTCCTTCAGCTAAAACATGCATGTGGAACCTAGAGTATGATCAACCATGTGATCGGGAGACGTGTTCAAATATGTCTCAGTTTTCGTACCCTGGTACTCGGGTGCAACATTCCAGACGCTTTACTAACACTCTCCCGACTTGGAGAGTCAGTCCCTTTAACCTCCTGTTTGGCCCAGTTTGCAATTTCTGCGGAAGATGAACAGGAATAGCGAGAACCAATGAGAGACTAGCTGGAGGTGTCTGGACGGGCAAATTTAACTCTCATTTCCCACCAGGAAGAGGAAATAACCAAAGGCTCAGCGTGCCGTGCCGGAACCAGATTAGGGCCTGAAGCCATCCTGCGGTGTTGCGGCCAGCTCACAAGAAAACGAGTTGAAGAAAGGAGCTCAGGGGCACTGTAATTCACAAACCTGCAGAGTTATAAATGACAACTATCGTCCAAAAATATACTGAAGTAAGGCTGCCAAGAGGACTTGAAAGCGGGGCAGAATTGCAGGAAACTGATTTCAGGAGGTAGACTGGAATTGCATTGAAAGCATAGGAAAAGAGGCAGAACGTCCACAATGATGCACTTGGCCAAAAAGGGCGTATGCGTTTTTTCCTGAATATATTCAGGAAAAAACGCATACGCCCTTTTTGGCCAACCAAGCAAGCTTGCAAAGGAAATCTGCACTACAATGAAGTCTCACTTCCCCCCGGTCAAAAGGGCCATCTGAAAAAAGTGTAAAATCCAGAAAGGCAGGACAGGCCATGGAGAACTGGGAGCCTTGTTATGCTGATGGGCGGGATGTAAGTTGCCAACAGACACTCAGGAGAAGTGTATGGTGTTTCCTGAAACATCTAAAAAACAAAGCAACAGAGCCTAGGGCACTTCCACTTATGGTCCTATAGCTTAGGGAAATTAAAATCAAAAAGATACAGCCACCCCAATGTTTGGGACGCCTCTGTTTACAAGAACCTCGTTTACCGTACAAGTTCAATATCACAGAAAGTGAAAAATGGATAAAGAACTTGTGGTACTTACGTACAATGCAGTATCACTCAGCAGTGAAATCTATGTCATCAGGCCCGTAGCAGCACAATGAGTGGATTCAGGTACGATGATTCTAACTGAAATAAGTCACACAGAAAAAGAAACATCATAAGATATCAGTAATACACGGAATGTAAACTTGGCTACACAGGAACTGAATTACAGAACAGAACAGGGTCTCAAATTTAGAAAACCAACTTATGCTTGTTTAAGGGTAAAGGTGAGTTGGGGTGCTGCATAAAACCAGAGATTGAAATGAGCACAGATAAAGTTCCTTAAGCCAAATATGGAATAGACAAGAGCTACTCCTTGCTCAACGAAATGGACTCAACACCGCATATTAAACGCCTAAGAATGTACCTGACTCTTAAGTATCTTAAAACCTATGGATTGCTATGTCTCCGAAAGAGAATCAAGCATGTGTACAGGGACATAAACGCAGCAGTGATAGGATTGGAGAGGTTCGGTGAGCAAATGAAGACCCTTTGAAGTCATATTGCATGGTACCCATTCCACGGGTTTCAACTACCCAGGTTTAAGGTATTCTTCCTTCAGCTAAAACATGCATGTGGAACCTAGAGTATGATCAACCATGTGATCGGGAGACGTGTTCAAATATGTCTCAGTTTTCGTACCCTGGTACTCGGGTGCAACATTCCAGACGCTTTACTAACACTCTCCCGACTTGGAGAGTCAGTCCCTTTAACCTCCTGTTTGGCCCAGTTTGCAATTTCTGCGGAAGATGAACAGGAATAGCGAGAACCAATGAGAGACTAGCTGGAGGTGTCTGGACGGGCAAATTTAACTCTCATTTCCCACCAGGAAGAGGAAATAACCAAAGGCTCAGCGTGCCGTGCCGGAACCAGATTAGGGCCTGAAGCCATCCTGCGGTGTTGCGGCCAGCTCACAAGAAAACGAGTTGAAGAAAGGAGCTCAGGGGCACTGTAATTCACAAACCTGCAGAGTTATAAATGACAACTATCGTCCAAAAATATACTGAAGTAAGGCTGCCAAGAGGACTTGAAAGCGGGGCAGAATTGCAGGAAACCGATTTCAGGAGGTAGACTGGAATTGCATTGAAAGCATAGGAAAAGAGGCAGAACGTCCACAATGATGCACTTGGCCAAAAAGGGCGTATGCGTTTTTTCCTGAATATATTCAGGAAAAAACGCATACGCCCTTTTTGGCCAACCAAGCAAGCTTGCAAAGGAAATCTGCACTACAATGAACTCTCACTTCCCCCCCCCCCCCGGTCAAAAGGGCCATCTGAAAAAAGTGTAAAATCCAGAAAGGCAGGACAGGCCATGGAGAACTGGGAGCCTTGTTATGCTGATGGGCGGGATGTAAATTGCCAACAGACACTCGGGAGAAGTGTATGGTGTTTCCTGAAACATCTAAAAAACAAAGCAACAGAGCCTAGGGCACTTCCACTTATGGTCCTATAGCTTAGGGAAATTAAAATCAAAAAGATACAGCCACCCCAATGTTTGGGACGCCTCTGTTTACAAGAACCTCGTTTACCGTACAAGTTCAATATCACAGAAAGTGAAAAATGGATAAAGAACTTGTGGTACTTACGTACAATGCAGTATCACTCAGCAGTGAAATCTATGTCATCAGGCCCGTAGCAGCACAATGAGTGGATTCAGGTACGATGATTCTAACTGAAATAAGTCACACAGAAAAAGAAACATCATAAGATATCAGTAATACACGGAATGTAAACTTGGCTACACAGGAACTGAATTACAGAACAGAACAGGGTCTCAAATTTAGAAAACCAACTTATGCTTGTTTAAGGGGAAAGGTGAGTTGGGGTGCTGCATAAAACCAGAGATTGAAATGAGCACAGATAAAGTTCCTTAAGCCAAATATGGAATAGACAAGAGCTACTCCTTGCTCAACGAAATGGACTCAACACCGCATATTAAACGCCTAAGAATGTACCTGACTCTTAAGTATCTTAAAACCTATGGATTGCTATGTCTCCGAAAGAGAATCAAGCATGTGTACAGGGACATAAACGCAGCAGTGATAGGATTGGAGAGGTTCGGTGAGCAAATGAAGACCCTTTGAAGTCATATTGCATGGTACCCATTCCACGGGTTTCAACTACCCAGGTTTAAGGTATTCTTCCTTCAGCTAAAACATGCATGTGGAACCTAGAGTATGATCAACCATGTGATCGGGAGACGTGTTCAAATATGTCTCAGTTTTCGTACCCTGGTACTCGGGTGCAACATTCCAGACGCTTTACTAACACTCTCCCGACTTGGAGAGTCAGTCCCTTTAACCTCCTGTTTGGCCCAGTTTGCAATTTCTGCGGAAGATGAACAGGAATAGCGAGAACCAATGAGAGACTAGCTGGAGGTGTCTGGACGGGCAAATTTAACTCTCATTTCCCACCAGGAAGAGGAAATAACCAAAGGCTCAGCGTGCCGTGCCGGAACCAGATTAGGGCCTGAAGCCATCCTGCGGTGTTGCGGCCAGCTCACAAGAAAACGAGTTGAAGAAAGGAGCTCAGGGGCACTGTAATTCACAAAACTGCAGAGTTATAAATGACAACTATCGTCCAAAAATATACTGAAGTAAGGCTGCCAAGAGGACTTGAAAGCGGGGCAGAATTGCAGGAAACCGATTTCAGGAGGTAGACTGGAATTGCATTGAAAGCATAGGAAAAGAGGCAGAACGTCCACAATGATGCACTTGGCCAAAAAGGGCGTATGCGTTTTTTCCTGAATATATTCAGGAAAAAACGCATACGCCCTTTTTGGCCAACCAAGCAAGCTTGCAAAGGAAATCTGCACTACAATGAAGTCTCACTTCCCCCCAGTCAAAAGGGCCATCTGAAAAAAGTGTAAAATCCAGAAAGGCAGGACAGGCCATGGAGAACTGGGAGCCTTGTTATGCTGATGGGCGGGATGTAAGTTGCCAACAGACACTCAGGAGAAGTGTATGGTGTTTCCTGAAACATCTAAAAAACAAAGCAACAGAGCCTAGGGCACTTCCACTTATGGTCCTATAGCTTAGGGAAATTAAAATCAAAAAGATACAGCCACCCCAATGTTTGGGACGCCTCTGTTTACAAGAACCTCGTTTACCGTACAAGTTCAATATCACAGAAAGTGAAAAATGGATAAAGAACTTGTGGTACTTACGTACAATGCAGTATCACTCAGCAGTGAAATCTATGTCATCAGGCCCGTAGCAGCACAATGAGTGGATTCAGGTACGATGATTCTAACTGAAATAAGTCACACAGAAAAAGAAACATCATAAGATATCAGTAATACACGGAATGTAAACTTGGCTACACAGGAACTGAATTACAGAACAGAACAGGGTCTCAAATTTAGAAAACCAACTTATGCTTGTTTAAGGGTAAAGGTGAGTTGGGGTGCTGCATAAAACCAGAGATTGAAATGAGCACAGATAAAGTTCCTTAAGCCAAATATGGAATAGACAAGAGCTACTCCTTGCTCAACGAAATGGACTCAACACCGCATATTAAACGCCTAAGAATGTACCTGACTCTTAAGTATCTTAAAACCTATGGATTGCTATGTCTCCGAAAGAGAATCAAGCATGTGTACAGGGACATAAACGCAGCAGTGATAGGATTGGAGAGGTTCGGTGAGCAAATGAAGACCCTTTGAAGTCATATTGCATGGTACCCATTCCACGGGTTTCAACTACCCAGGTTTAAGGTATTCTTCCTTCAGCTAAAACATGCATGTGGAACCTAGAGTATAATCAACCATGCGATCGGGAGACGTGTTCAAATATGTCTCAGTTTTCGTACCCTGGTACTCGGGTGCAACATTCCAGACGCTTTACTAACACTCTCCCGACTTGGAGAGTCAGTCCCTTTAACCTCCTGTTTGGCCCAGTTTGCAATTTCTGCGGAAGATGAACAGGAATAGCGAGAACCAATGAGAGACTAGCTGGAAGTGTCTGGACGAGCAAATTTAACTCTCATTTCCCAACAGGAAGAGGAAATAACCAAAGGCTCAGCGTGCCGTGCCGGAACCAGATTAGGGCCTGAAGCCATCCTGCGGTGTTGCGGCCAGCTCACAAGAAAACGAGTTGAAGAAAGGAGCTCAGGGGCACTGTAATTCACAAACCTGCAGAGTTATAAATGACAACTATCGTCCAAAAATATACTGAAGTAAGGCTGCCAAGAGGACTTGAAAGCGGGGCAGAATTGCAGGAAACCGATTTCAGGAGGTAGACTGGAATTGCATTGAAAGCATAGGAAAAGAGGCAGAACGTCCACAATGATGCACTTGGCCAAAAAGGGCGTATGCGTTTTTTCCTGAATATATTCAGGAAAAAACGCATACGCCCTTTTTGGCCAACCAAGCAAGCTTGCAAAGGAAATCTGCACTACAATGAAGTCTCACTTCCCCCCCCCCCGGTCAAAAGGGCCATCTGAAAAAAGTGTAAAATCCAGAAAGGCAGGACAGGCCATGGAGAACTGGGAGCCTTGTTATGCTGATGGGCGGGATGTCAATTGCCAACAGACACTCGGGAGAAGTGTATGGTGTTTCCTGAAACATCTAAAAAACAAAGCAACAGAGCCTAGGGCACTTCCACTTATGGTCCTATAGCTTAGGGAAATTAAAATCAAAAAGATACAGCCACCCCAATGTTTGGGACGCCTCTGTTTACAAGAACCTCGTTTACCGTACAAGTTCAATATCACAGAAAGTGAAAAATGGATAAAGAACTTGTGGTACTTACGTACAATGCAGTATCACTCAGCAGTGAAATCTATGTCATCAGGCCCGTAGCAGCACAATGAGTGGATTCAGGTACGATGATTCTAACTGAAATAAGTCACACAGAAAAAGAAACATCATAAGATATCAGTAATACACGGAATGTAAACTTGGCTACACAGGAACTGAATTACAGAACAGAACAGGGTCTCAAATTTAGAAAACCAACTTATGCTTGTTTAAGGGTAAAGGTGAGTTGGGGTGCTGCATAAAACCAGAGATTGAAATGAGCACAGATAAAGTTCCTTAAGCCAAATATGGAATAGACAAGAGCTACTCCTTGCTCAACGAAATGGACTCAACACCGCATATTAAACGCCTAAGAATGTACCTGACTCTTAAGTATCTTAAAACCTATGGATTGCTATGTCTCCGAAAGAGAATCAAGCATGTGTACAGGGACATAAACGCAGCAGTGATAGGATTGGAGAGGTTCGGTGAGCAAATGAAGACCCTTTGAAGTCATATTGCATGGTACCCATTCCACGGGTTTCAACTACCCAGGTTTAAGGTATTCTTCCTTCAGCTAAAACATGCATGTGGAACGTAGAGTATGATCAACCATGTGATCGGGAGACGTGTTCAAATATGTCTCAGTTTTCGTACCCTGGTACTCGGGTGCAACATTCCAGACGCTTTACTAACACTCTCCCGACTTGGAGAGTCAGTCCCTTTAACCTCCTGTTTGGCCCAGTTTGCAATTTCTGCGGAAGATGAACAGGAATAGCGAGAACCAATGAGAGACTAGCTGGAGGTGTCTGGACGGGCAAATTTAACTCTCATTTCCCACCAGGAAGAGGAAATAACCAAAGGCTCAGCGTGCCGTGCCGGAACCAGATTAGGGCCTGAAGCCATCCTGCGGTGTTGCGGCCAGCTCACAAGAAAACGAGTTGAAGAAAGGAGCTCAGGGGCACTGTAATTCACAAACCTGCAGAGTTATAAATGACAACTATCGTCCAAAAATATACTGAAGTAAGGCTGCCAAGAGGACTTGAAAGCGGGGCAGAATTGCAGGAAACTGATTTCAGGAGGTAGACTGGAATTGCATTGAAAGCATAGGAAAAGAGGCAGAACGTCCACAATGATGCACTTGGCCAAAAAGGGCGTATGCGTTTTTTCCTGAATATATTCAGGAAAAAACGCATACGCCCTTTTTGGCCAACCAAGCAAGCTTGCAAAGGAAATCTGCACTACAATGAAGTCTCACTTCCCCCCGGTCAAAAGGGCCATCTGAAAAAAGTGTAAAATCCAGAAAGGCAGGACAGGCCATGGAGAACTGGGAGCCTTGTTATGCTGATGGGCGGGATGTAAGTTGCCAACAGACACTCAGGAGAAGTGTATGGTGTTTCCTGAAACATCTAAAAAACAAAGCAACAGAGCCTAGGGCACTTCCACTTATGGTCCTATAGCTTAGGGAAATTAAAATCAAAAAGATACAGCCACCCCAATGTTTGGGACGCCTCTGTTTACAAGAACCTCGTTTACCGTACAAGTTCAATATCACAGAAAGTGAAAAATGGATAAAGAACTTGTGGTACTTACGTACAATGCAGTATCACTCAGCAGTGAAATCTATGTCATCAGGCCCGTAGCAGCACAATGAGTGGATTCAGGTACGATGATTCTAACTGAAATAAGTCACACAGAAAAAGAAACATCATAAGATATCAGTAATACACGGAATGTAAACTTGGCTACACAGGAACTGAATTACAGAACAGAACAGGGTCTCAAATTTAGAAAACCAACTTATGCTTGTTTAAGGGGAAAGGTGAGTTGGGGTGCTGCATAAAACCAGAGATTGAAATGAGCACAGATAAAGTTCCTTAAGCCAAATATGGAATAGACAAGAGCTACTCCTTGCTCAACGAAATGGACTCAACACCGCATATTAAACGCCTAAGAATGTACCTGACTCTTAAGTATCTTAAAACCTATGGATTGCTATGTCTCCGAAAGAGAATCAAGCATGTGTACAGGGACATAAACGCAGCAGTGATAGGATTGGAGAGGTTCGGTGAGCAAATGAAGACCCTTTGAAGTCATATTGCATGGTACCCATTCCACGGGTTTCAACTACCCAGGTTTAAGGTATTCTTCCTTCAGCTAAAACATGCATGTGGAACCTAGAGTATGATCAACCATGTGATCGGGAGACGTGTTCAAATATGTCTCAGTTTTCGTACCCTGGTACTCGGGTGCAACATTCCAGACGCTTTACTAACACTCTCCCGACTTGGAGAGTCAGTCCCTTTAACCTCCTGTTTGGCCCAGTTTGCAATTTCTGCGGAAGATGAACAGGAATAGCGAGAACCAATGAGAGACTAGCTGGAGGTGTCTGGACGGGCAAATTTAACTCTCATTTCCCACCAGGAAGAGGAAATAACCAAAGGCTCAGCATGCCGTGCCGGAACCAGATTAGGGCCTGAAGCCATCCTGCGGTGTTGCGGCCAGCTCACAAGAAAACGAGTTGAAGAAAGGAGCTCAGGGGCACTGTAATTCACAAACCTGCAGAGTTATAAATGACAACTATCGTCCAAAAATATACTGAAGTAAGGCTGCCAAGAGGACTTGAAAGCGGGGCAGAATTGCAGGAAACCGATTTCAGGAGGTAGACTGGAATTGCATTGAAAGCATAGGAAAAGAGGCAGAACGTCCACAATGATGCACTTGGCCAAAAAGGGCGTATGCGTTTTTTCCTGAATATATTCAGGAAAAAACGCATACGCCCTTTTTGGCCAACCAAGCAAACTTGCAAAGGAAATCTGCACTACAATGAAGTCTCACTTCCCCCCCCCCCCGGTCAAAAGGGCCATCTGAAAAAAGTGTAAAATCCAGAAAGGCAGGACAGGCCATGGAGAACTGGGAGCCTTGTTATGCTGATGGGCGGGATGTCAATTGCCAACAGACACTCGGGAGAAGTGTATGGTGTTTCCTGAAACATCTAAAAAACAAAGCAACAGAGCCTAGGGCACTTCCACTTATGGTCCTATAGCTTAGGGAAATTAAAATCAAAAAGATACAGCCACCCCAATGTTTGGGACGCCTCTGTTTACAAGAACCTCGTTTACCGTACAAGTTCAATATCACAGAAAGTGAAAAATGGATAAAGAACTTGTGGTACTTACGTACAATGCAGTATCACTCAGCAGTGAAATCTATGTCATCAGGCCCGTAGCAGCACAATGAGTGGATTCAGGTACGATGATTCTAACTGAAATAAGTCACACAGAAAAAGAAACATCATAAGATATCAGTAATACACGGAATGTAAACTTGGCTACACAGGAACTGAATTACAGAACAGAACAGGGTCTCAAATTTAGAAAACCAACTTATGCTTGTTTAAGGGTAAAGGTGAGTTGGGGTGCTGCATAAAACCAGAGATTGAAATGAGCACAGATAAAGTTCCTTAAGCCAAATATGGAATAGACAAGAGCTACTCCTTGCTCAACGAAATGGACTCAACACCGCATATTAAACGCCTAAGAATGTACCTGACTCTTAAGTATCTTAAAACCTATGGATTGCTATGTCTCCGAAAGAGAATCAAGCATGTGTACAGGGACATAAACGCAGCAGTGATAGGATTGGAGAGGTTCGGTGAGCAAATGAAGACCCTTTGAAGTCATATTGCATGGTACCCATTCCACGGGTTTCAACTACCCAGGTTTAAGGTATTCTTCCTTCAGCTAAAACATGCATGTGGAACCTAGAGTATGATCAACCATGTGATCGGGAGACGTGTTCAAATATGTCTCAGTTTTCGTACCCTGGTACTCGGGTGCAACATTCCAGACGCTTTACTAACACTCTCCCGACTTGGAGAGTCAGTCCCTTTAACCTCCTGTTTGGCCCAGTTTGCAATTTCTGCGGAAGATGAACAGGAATAGCGAGAACCAATGAGAGACTAGCTGGAGGTGTCTGGACGGGCAAATTTAACTCTCATTTCCCACCAGGAAGAGGAAATAACCAAAGGCTTAGCGTGCCGTGCCGGAACCACATTAGGGCCTGAAGCCATCCTGCGGTGTTGCGGCCAGCTCACAAGAAAACGAGTTGAAGAAAGGAGCTCAGGGGCACTGTAATTCACAAACCTGCAGAGTTATAAATGACAACTATCGTCCAAAAATATACTGAAGTAAGGCTGCCAAGAGGACTTGAAAGCGGGGCAGAATTGCAGGAAACCGATTTCAGGAGGTAGACTGGAATTGCATTGAAAGCATAGGAAAAGAGGCAGAACGTCCACAATGATGCACTTGGCCAAAAAGGGCGTATGCGTTTTTTCCTGAATATATTCAGGAAAAAACGCATACGCCCTTTTTGGCCAACCAAGCAAACTTGCAAAGGAAATCTGCACTACAATGAAGTCTCACTTCCCCCCCCCCCCCGGTCAAAAGGGCCATCTGAAAAAAGTGTAAAATCCAGAAAGGCAGGACAGGCCATGGAGAACTGGGAGCCTTGTTATGCTGATGGGCGGGATGTAAATTGCCAACAGACACTGGGGAGAAGTGTATGGTGTTTCCTGAAACATCTAAAAAACAAAGCAACAGAGCCTAGGGCACTTCCACTTATGGTCCTATAGCTTAGGGAAATTAAAATCAAAAAGATACAGCCACCCCAATGTTTGGGACGCCTCTGTTTACAAGAACCTCGTTTACCGTACAAGTTCAATATCACAGAAAGTGAAAAATGGATAAAGAACTTGTGGTACTTACGTACAATGCAGTATCACTCAGCAGTGAAATCTATGTCATCAGGCCCGTAGCAGCACAATGAGTGGATTCAGGTACGATGATTCTAACTGAAATAAGTCACACAGAAAAAGAAACATCATAAGATATCAGTAATACACGGAATGTAAACTTGGCTACACAGGAACTGAATTACAGAACAGAACAGGGTCTCAAATTTAGAAAACCAACTTATGCTTGTTTAAGGGTAAAGGTGAGTTGGGGTGCTGCATAAAACCAGAGATTGAAATGAGCACAGATAAAGTTCCTTAAGCCAAATATGGAATAGACAAGAGCTACTCCTTGCTCAACGAAATGGACTCAACACCGCATATTAAACGCCTAAGAATGTACCTGACTCTTAAGTATCTTAAAACCTATGGATTGCTATGTCTCTGAAAGAGAATCAAGCATGTGTACAGGGACATAAACGCAGCAGTGATAGGATTGGAGAGGTTCGGTGAGCAAATGAAGACCCTTTGAAGTCATATTGCATGGTACCCATTCCACGGGTTTCAACTACCCAGGTTTAAGGTATTCTTCCTTCAGCTAAAACATGCATGTGGAACCTAGAGTATGATCAACCATGTGATCGGGAGACGTGTTCAAATATGTCTCAGTTTTCGTACCCTGGTACTCGGGTGCAACATTCCAGACGCTTTACTAACACTCTCCCGACTTGGAGAGTCAGTCCCTTTAACCTCCTGTTTGGCCCAGTTTGCAATTTCTGCGGAAGATGAACAGGAATAGCGAGAACCAATGAGAGACTAGCTGGAGGTGTCTGGACGGGCAAATTTAACTCTCATTTCCCACCAGGAAGAGGAAATAACCAAAGGCTTAGCGTGCCGTGCCGGAACCACATTAGGGCCTGAAGCCATCCTGCGGTGTTGCGGCCAGCTCACAAGAAAACGAGTTGAAGAAAGGAGCTCAGGGGCACTGTAATTCACAAACCTGCAGAGTTATAAATGACAACTATCGTCCAAAAATATACTGAAGTAAGGCTGCCAAGAGGACTTGAAAGCGGGGCAGAATTGCAGGAAACCGATTTCAGGAGGTAGACTGGAATTGCATTGAAAGCATAGGAAAAGAGGCAGAACGTCCACAATGATGCACTTGGCCAAAAAGGGCGTATGCGTTTTTTCCTGAATATATTCAGGAAAAAACGCATACGCCCTTTTTGGCCAACCAAGCAAGCTTGCAAAGGAAATCTGCACTACAATGAACTCTCACTTCCCCCCCCCCCGGTCAAAAGGGCCATCTGAAAAAAGTGTAAAATCCAGAAAGGCAGGACAGGCCATGGAGAACTGGGAGCCTTGTTATGCTGATGGGCGGGATGTAAATTGCCAACAGACACTCGGGAGAAGTGTATGGTGTTTCCTGAAACATCTAAAAAACAAAGCAACAGAGCCTAGGGCACTTCCACTTATGGTCCTATAGCTTAGGGAAATTAAAATCAAAAAGATACAGCCACCCCAATGTTTGGGACGCCTCTGTTTACAAGAACCTCGTTTACCGTACAAGTTCAATATCACAGAAAGTGAAAAATGGATAAAGAACTTGTGGTACTTACGTACAATGCAGTATCACTCAGCAGTGAAATCTATGTCATCAGGCCCGTAGCAGCACAATGAGTGGATTCAGGTACGATGATTCTAACTGAAATAAGTCACACAGAAAAAGAAACATCATAAGATATCAGTAATACACGGAATGTAAACTTGGCTACACAGGAACTGAATTACAGAACAGAACAGGGTCTCAAATTTAGAAAACCAACTTATGCTTGTTTAAGGGGAAAGGTGAGTTGGGGTGCTGCATAAAACCAGAGATTGAAATGAGCACAGATAAAGTTCCTTAAGCCAAATATGGAATAGACAAGAGCTACTCCTTGCTCAACGAAATGGACTCAACACCGCATATTAAACGCCTAAGAATGTACCTGACTCTTAAGTATCTTAAAACCGATGGATTGCTATGTCTCCGAAAGAGAATCAAGCATGTGTACAGGGACATAAACGCAGCAGTGATAGGATTGGAGAGGTTCGGTGAGCAAATGAAGACCCTTTGAAGTCATATTGCATGGTACCCATTCCACGGGTTTCAACTACCCAGGTTTAAGGTATTCTTCCTTCAGCTAAAACATGCATGTGGAACCTAGAGTATGATCAACCATGTGATCGGGAGACGTGTTCAAATATGTCTCAGTTTTCGTACCCTGGTACTCGGGTGCAACATTCCAGACGCTTTACTAACACTCTCCCGACTTGGAGAGTCAGTCCCTTTAACCTCCTGTTTGGCCCAGTTTGCAATTTCTGCGGAAGATGAACAGGAATAGCGAGAACCAATGAGAGACTAGCTGGAGGTGTCTGGACGGGCAAATTTAACTCTCATTTCCCACCAGGAAGAGGAAATAACCAAAGGCTTAGCGTGCCGTGCCGGAACCACATTAGGGCCTGAAGCCATCCTGCGGTGTTGCGGCCAGCTCACAAGAAAACGAGTTGAAGAAAGGAGCTCAGGGGCACTGTAATTCACAAACCTGCAGAGCTATAAATCACAACTATCGTCCAAAAATATACTGAAGTAAGGCTGCCAAGAGGACTTGAAAGCGGGGCAGAATTGCAGGAAACCGATTTCAGGAGGTAGACTGGAATTGCATTGAAAGCATAGGAAAAGAGGCAGAACGTCCACAATGATGCACTTGGCCAAAAAGGGCGTATGCGTTTTTTCCTGAATATATTCAGGAAAAAACGCATACGCCCTTTTTGGCCAACCAAGCAAGCTTGCAAAGGAAATCTGCACTACAATGAACTCTCACTTCCCCCCGGTCAAAAGGGCCATCTGAAAAAAGTGTAAAATCCAGAAAGGCAGGACAGGCCATGGAGAACTGGGAGCCTTGTTATGCTGATGGGCGGGATGTCAATTGCCAACAGACACTCGGGAGAAGTGTATGGTGTTTCCTGAAACATCTAAAAAACAAAGCAACAGAGCCTAGGGCACTTCCACTTATGGTCCTATAGCTTAGGGAAATTAAAATCAAAAAGATACAGCCACCCCAATGTTTGGGACGCCTCTGTTTACAAGAACCTCGTTTACCGTACAAGTTCAATATCACAGAAAGTGAAAAATGGATAAAGAACTTGTGGTACTTACGTACAATGCAGTATCACTCAGCAGTGAAATCTATGTCATCAGGCCCGTAGCAGCACAATGAGTGGATTCAGGTACGATGATTCTAACTGAAATAAGTCAAACAGAAAAAGAAACATCATAAGATATCAGTAATACACGGAATGTAAACTTGGCTACACAGGAACTGAATTACAGAACAGAACAGGGTCTCAAATTTAGAAAACCAACTTATGCTTGTTTAAGGGTAAAGGTGAGTTGGGGTGCTGCATAAAACCAGAGATTGAAATGAGCACAGATAAAGTTCCTTAAGCCAAATATGGAATAGACAAGAGCTACTCCTTGCTCAACGAAATGGACTCAACACCGCATATTAAACGCCTAAGAATGTACCTGACTCTTAAGTATCTTAAAACCTATGGATTGCTATGTCTCCGAAAGAGAATCAAGCATGTGTACAGGGACATAAACGCAGCAGTGATAGGATTGGAGAGGTTCGGTGAGCAAATGAAGACCCTTTGAAGTCATATTGCATGGTACCCATTCCACGGGTTTCAACTACCCAGGTTTAAGGTATTCTTCCTTCAGCTAAAACATGCATGTGGAACCTAGAGTATGATCAACCATGCGATCGGGAGACGTGTTCAAATATGTCTCAGTTTTCGTACCCTGGTACTCGGGTGCAACATTCCAGACGCTTTACTAACACTCTCCCGACTTGGAGAGTCAGTCCCTTTAACCTCCTGTTTGGCCCAGTTTGCAATTTCTGCGGAAGATGAACAGGAATAGCGAGAACCAATGAGAGACTAGCTGGAGGTGTCTGGACGGGCAAATTTAACTCTCATTTCCCACCAGGAAGAGGAAATAACCAAAGGCTTAGCGTGCCGTGCCGGAACCACATTAGGGCCTGAAGCCATCCTGCGGTGTTGCGGCCAGCTCACAAGAAAACGAGTTGAAGAAAGGAGCTCAGGGGCACTGTAATTCACAAACCTGCAGAGTTATAAATGACAACTATCGTCCAAAAATATACTGAAGTAAGGCTGCCAAGAGGACTTGAAAGCGGGGCAGAATTGCAGGAAACCGATTTCAGGAGGTAGACTGGAATTGCATTGAAAGCATAGGAAAAGAGGCAGAACGTCCACAATGATGCACTTGGCCAAAAAGGGCGTATGCGTTTTTTCCTGAATATATTCAGGAAAAAACGCATACGCCCTTTTTGGCCAACCAAGCAAGCTTGCAAAGGAAATCTGCACTACAATGAACTCTCACTTCCCCCCCCCCCCGGTCAAAAGGGCCATCTGAAAAAAGTGTAAAATCCAGAAAGGCAGGACAGGCCATGGAGAACTGGGAGCCTTGTTATGCTGATGGGCGGGATGTCAATTGCCAACAGACACTCGGGAGAAGTGTATGGTGTTTCCTGAAACATCTAAAAAACAAAGCAACAGAGCCTAGGCCACTTCCACTTATGGTCCTATAGCTTAGGGAAATTAAAATCAAAAAGATACAGCCACCCCAATGTTTGGGACGCCTCTGTTTACAAGAACCTCGTTTACCGTACAAGTTCAATATCACAGAAAGTGAAAAATGGATAAAGAACTTGTGGTACTTACGTACAATGCAGTATCACTCAGCAGTGAAATCTATGTCATCAGGCCCGTAGCAGCACAATGAGTGGATTCAGGTACGATGATTCTAACTGAAATAAGTCACACAGAAAAAGAAACATCATAAGATATCAGTAATACACGGAATGTAAACTTGGCTACACAGGAACTGAATTACAGAACAGAACAGGGTCTCAAATTTAGAAAACCAACTTATGCTTGTTTAAGGGTAAAGGTGAGTTGGGGTGCTGCATAAAACCAGAGATTGAAATGAGCACAGATAAAGTTCCTTAAGCCAAATATGGAATAGACAAGAGCTACTCCTTGCTCAACGAAATGGACTCAACACCGCATATTAAACGCCTAAGAATGTACCTGACTCTTAAGTATCTTAAAACCTATGGATTGCTATGTCTCCGAAAGAGAATCAAGCATGTGTACAGGGACATAAACGCAGCAGTGATAGGATTGGAGAGGTTCGGTGAGCAAATGAAGACCCTTTGAAGTCATATTGCATGGTACCCATTCCACGGGTTTCAACTACCCAGGTTTAAGGTATTCTTCCTTCAGCTAAAACATGCATGTGGAACCTAGAGTATGATCAACCATGTGATCGGGAGACGTGTTCAAATATGTCTCAGTTTTCGTACCCTGGTACTCGGGTGCAACATTCCAGACGCTTTACTAACACTCTCCCGACTTGGAGAGTCAGTCCCTTTAACCTCCTGTTTGGCCCAGTTTGCAATTTCTGCGGAAGATGAACAGGAATAGCGAGAACCAATGAGAGACTAGCTGGAGGTGTCTGGACGGGCAAATTTAACTCTCATTTCCCACCAGGAAGAGGAAATAACCAAAGGCTTAGCGTGCCGTGCCGGAACCACATTAGGGCCTGAAGCCATCCTGCGGTGTTGCGGCCAGCTCACAAGAAAACGAGTTGAAGAAAGGAGCTCAGGGGCACTGTAATTCACAAACCTGCAGAGTTATAAATGACAACTATCGTCCAAAAATATACTGAAGTAAGGCTGCCAAGAGGACTTGAAAGCGGGGCAGAATTGCAGGAAACCGATTTCAGGAGGTAGACTGGAATTGCATTGAAAGCATAGGAAAAGAGGCAGAACGTCCACAATGATGCACTTGGCCAAAAAGGGCGTATGCGTTTTTTCCTGAATATATTCAGGAAAAAACGCATACGCCCTTTTTGGCCAACCAAGCAAACTTGCAAAGGAAATCTGCACTACAATGAAGTCTCACTTCCCCCCCCCCCCCGGTCAAAAGGGCCATCTGAAAAAAGTGTAAAATCCAGAAAGGCAGGACAGGCCATGGAGAACTGGGAGCCTTGTTATGCTGATGGGCGGGATGTCAATTGCCAACAGACACTCGGGAGAAGTGTATGGTGTTTCCTGAAACATCTAAAAAACAAAGCAACAGAGCCTAGGGCACTTCCACTTATGGTCCTATAGCTTAGGGAAATTAAAATCAAAAAGATACAGCCACCCCAATGTTTGGGACGCCTCTGTTTACAAGAACCTCGTTTACCGTACAAGTTCAATATCACAGAAAGTGAAAAATGGATAAAGAACTTGTGGTACTTACGTACAATGCAGTATCACTCAGCAGTGAAATCTATGTCATCAGGCCCGTAGCAGCACAATGAGTGGATTCAGGTACGATGATTCTAACTGAAATAAGTCACACAGAAAAAGAAACATCATAAGATATCAGTAATACACGGAATGTAAACTTGGCTACACAGGAACTGAATTACAGAACAGAACAGGGTCTCAAATTTAGAAAACCAACTTATGCTTGTTTAAGGGGAAAGGTGAGTTGGGGTGCTGCATAAAACCAGAGATTGAAATGAGCACAGATAAAGTTCCTTAAGCCAAATATGGAATAGACAAGAGCTACTCCTTGCTCAACGAAATGGACTCAACACCGCATATTAAACGCCTAAGAATGTACCTGACTCTTAAGTATCTTAAAACCTATGGATTGCTATGTCTCCGAAAGAGAATCAAGCATGTGTACAGGGACATAAACGCAGCAGTGATAGGATTGGAGAGGTTCGGTGAGCAAATGAAGACCCTTTGAAGTCATATTGCATGGTACCCATTCCACGGGTTTCAACTACCCAGGTTTAAGGTATTCTTCCTTCAGCTAAAACATGCATGTGGAACCTAGAGTATGATCAACCATGTGATCGGGAGACGTGTTCAAATATGTCTCAGTTTTCGTACCCTGGTACTCGGGTGCAACATTCCAGACGCTTTACTAACACTCTCCCGACTTGGAGAGTCAGTCCCTTTAACCTCCTGTTTGGCCCAGTTTGCAATTTCTGCGGAAGATGAACAGGAATAGCGAGAACCAATGAGAGACTAGCTGGAGGTGTCTGGACGGGCAAATTTAACTCTCATTTCCCACCAGGAAGAGGAAATAACCAAAGGCTTAGCGTGCCGTGCCGGAACCACATTAGGGCCTGAAGCCATCCTGCGGTGTTGCGGCCAGCTCACAAGAAAACGAGTTGAAGAAAGGAGCTCAGGGGCACTGTAATTCACAAACCTGCAGAGTTATAAATGACAACTATCGTCCAAAAATATACTGAAGTAAGGCTGCCAAGAGGACTTGAAAGCGGGGCAGAATTGCAGGAAACCGATTTCAGGAGGTAGACTGGAATTGCATTGAAAGCATAGGAAAAGAGGCAGAACGTCCACAATGATGCACTTGGCCAAAAAGGGCGTATGCGTTTTTTCCTGAATATATTCAGGAAAAAACGCATACGCCCTTTTTGGCCAACCAAGCAAGCTTGCAAAGGAAATCTGCACTACAATGAACTCTCACTTCCCCCCCCCCCCGGTCAAAAGGGCCATCTGAAAAAAGTGTAAAATCCAGAA
The DNA here is from genome assembly GCF_963455315.2 of Globicephala melas. Taxonomy (NCBI): domain Eukaryota; kingdom Metazoa; phylum Chordata; class Mammalia; order Artiodactyla; family Delphinidae; genus Globicephala; species Globicephala melas. Next base: position 213,124 of record NW_027207408.1, read on the forward strand.
AGGCAGGACAGGCCATGGAGAACTGGGAGCCTTGTTATGCTGATGGGCGGGATGTAAATTGCCAACAGACACTCGGGAGAAGTGTATGGTGTTTCCTGAAACATCTAAAAAACAAAGCAACAGAGCCTAGGGCACTTCCACTTATGGTCCTATAGCTTAGGGAAATTAAAATCAAAAAGATACAGCCACCCCAATGTTTGGGACGCCTCTGTTTACAAGAACCTCGTTTACCGTACAAGTTCAATATCACAGAAAGTGAAAAATGGATAAAGAACTTGTGGTACTTACGTACAATGCAGTATCACTCAGCAGTGAAATCTATGTCATCAGGCCCGTAGCAGCACAATGAGTGGATTCAGGTACGATGATTCTAACTGAAATAAGTCACACAGAAAAAGAAACATCATAAGATATCAGTAATACACGGAATGTAAACTTGGCTACACAGGAACTGAATTACAGAACAGAACAGGGTCTCAAATTTAGAAAACCAACTTATGCTTGTTTAAGGGGAAAGGTGAGTTGGGGTGCTGCATAAAACCAGAGATTGAAATGAGCACAGATAAAGTTCCTTAAGCCAAATATGGAATAGACAAGAGCTACTCCTTGCTCAACGAAATGGACTCAACACCGCATATTAAACGCCTAAGAATGTACCTGACTCTTAAGTATCTTAAAACCTATGGATTGCTATGTCTCCGAAAGAGAATCAAGCATGTGTACAGGGACATAAACGCAGCAGTGATAGGATTGGAGAGGTTCGGTGAGCAAATGAAGACCCTTTGAAGTCATATTGCATGGTACCCATTCCACGGGTTTCAACTACCCAGGTTTAAGGTATTCTTCCTTCAGCTAAAACATGCATGTGGAACCTAGAGTATGATCAACCATGTGATCGGGAGACGTGTTCAAATATGTCTCAGTTTTCGTACCCTGGTACTCGGGTGCAACATTCCAGACGCTTTACTAACACTCTCCCGACTTGGAGAGTCAGTCCCTTTAACCTCCTGTTTGGCCCAGTTTGCAATTTCTGCGGAAGATGAACAGGAATAGCGAGAACCAATGAGAGACTAGCTGGAGGTGTCTGGACGGGCAAATTTAACTCTCATTTCCCACCAGGAAGAGGAAATAACCAAAGGCTCAGCGTGCCGTGCCGGAACCAGATTAGGGCCTGAAGCCATCCTGCGGTGTTGCGGCCAGCTCACAAGAAAACGAGTTGAAGAAAGGAGCTCAGGGGCACTGTAATTCACAAACCTGCAGAGTTATAAATGACAACTATCGTCCAAAAATATACTGAAGTAAGGCTGCCAAGAGGACTTGAAAGCGGGGCAGAATTGCAGGAAACCGATTTCAGGAGGTAGACTGGAATTGCATTGAAAGCATAGGAAAAGAGGCAGAACGTCCACAATGATGCACTTGGCCAAAAAGGGCGTATGCGTTTTTTCCTGAATATATTCAGGAAAAAACGCATACGCCCTTTTTGGCCAACCAAGCAAGCTTGCAAAGGAAATCTGCACTACAATGAAGTCTCACTTCCCCCCCCCCCCGGTCAAAAGGGCCATCTGAAAAATGTGTAAAATCCAGAAAGGCAGGACAGGCCATGGAGAACTGGGAGCCTTGTTATGCTGATGGGCGGGATGTCAATTGCCAACAGACACTCGGGAGAAGTGTATGGTGTTTCCTGAAACATCTAAAAAACAAAGCAACAGAGCCTAGGGCACTTCCACTTATGGTCCTATAGCTTAGGGAAATTAAAATCAAAAAGATACAGCCACCCCAATGTTTGGGACGCCTCTGTTTACAAGAACCTCGTTTACCGTACAAGTTCAATATCACAGAAAGTGAAAAATGGATAAAGAACTTGTGGTACTTACGTACAATGCAGTATCACTCAGCAGTGAAATCTATGTCATCAGGCCCGTAGCAGCACAATGAGTGGATTCAGGTACGATGATTCTAACTGAAATAAGTCACACAGAAAAAGAAACATCATAAGATATCAGTAATACACGGAATGTAAACTTGGCTACACAGGAACTGAATTACAGAACAGAACAGGGTCTCAAATTTAGAAAACCAACTTATGCTTGTTTAAGGGGAAAGGTGAGTTGGGGTGCTGCATAAAACCAGAGATTGAAATGAGCACAGATAAAGTTCCTTAAGCCAAATATGGAATAGACAAGAGCTACTCCTTGCTCAACGAAATGGACTCAACACCGCATATTAAACGCCTAAGAATGTACCTGACTCTTAAGTATCTTAAAACCTATGGATTGCTATGTCTCCGAAAGAGAATCAAGCATGTGTACAGGGACATAAACGCAGCAGTGATAGGATTGGAGAGGTTCGGTGAGCAAATGAAGACCCTTTGAAGTCATATTGCATGGTACCCATTCCACGGGTTTCAACTACCCAGGTTTAAGGTATTCTTCCTTCAGCTAAAACATGCATGTGGAACCTAGAGTATGATCAACCATGTGATCGGGAGACGTGTTCAAATATGTCTCAGTTTTCGTACCCTGGTACTCGGGTGCAACATTCCAGACGCTTTACTAACACTCTCCTGACTTGGAGAGTCAGTCCCTTTAACCTCCTGTTTGGCCCAGTTTGCAATTTCTGCGGAAGATGAACAGGAATAGCGAGAACCAATGAGAGACTAGCTGGAGGTGTCTGGACGGGCAAATTTAACTCTCATTTCCCACCAGGAAGAGGAAATAACCAAAGGCTTAGCGTGCCGTGCCGGAACCACATTAGGGCCTGAAGCCATCCTGCGGTGTTGCGGCCAGCTCACAAGAAAACGAGTTGAAGAAAGGAGCTCAGGGGCACTGTAATTCACAAACCTGCAGAGCTATAAATCACAACTATCGTCCAAAAATATACTGAAGTAAGGCTGCCAAGAGGACTTGAAAGCGGGGCAGAATTGCAGGAAACCGATTTCAGGAGGTAGACTGGAATTGCATTGAAAGCATAGGAAAAGAGGCAGAACGTCCACAATGATGCACTTGGCCAAAAAGGGCGTATGCGTTTTTTCCTGAATATATTCAGGAAAAAACGCATACGCCCTTTTTGGCCAACCAAGCAAGCTTGCAAAGGAAATCTGCACTACAATGAACTCTCACTTCCCCCCGGTCAAAAGGGCCATCTGAAAAAAGTGTAAAATCCAGAAAGGCAGGACAGGCCATGGAGAACTGGGAGCCTTGTTATGCTGATGGGCGGGATGTCAATTGCCAACAGACACTCGGGAGAAGTGTATGGTGTTTCCTGAAACATCTAAAAAACAAAGCAACAGAGCCTAGGGCACTTCCACTTATGGTCCTATAGCTTAGGGAAATTAAAATCAAAAAGATACAGCCACCCCAATGTTTGGGACGCCTCTGTTTACAAGAACCTCGTTTACCGTACAAGTTCAATATCACAGAAAGTGAAAAATGGATAAAGAACTTGTGGTACTTACGTACAATGCAGTATCACTCAGCAGTGAAATCTATGTCATCAGGCCCGTAGCAGCACAATGAGTGGATTCAGGTACGATGATTCTAACTGAAATAAGTCACACAGAAAAAGAAACATCATAAGATATCAGTAATACACGGAATGTAAACTTGGCTACACAGGAACTGAATTACAGAACAGAACAGGGTCTCAAATTTAGAAAACCAACTTATGCTTGTTTAAGGGTAAAGGTGAGTTGGGGTGCTGCATAAAACCAGAGATTGAAATGAGCACAGATAAAGTTCCTTAAGCCAAATATGGAATAGACAAGAGCTACTCCTTGCTCAACGAAATGGACTCAACACCGCATATTAAACGCCTAAGAATGTACCTGACTCTTAAGTATCTTAAAACCTATGGATTGCTATGTCTCCGAAAGAGAATCAAGCATGTGTACAGGGACATAAACGCAGCAGTGATAGGATTGGAGAGGTTCGGTGAGCAAATGAAGACCCTTTGAAGTCATATTGCATGGTACCCATTCCACGGGTTTCAACTACCCAGGTTTAAGGTATTCTTCCTTCAGCTAAAACATGCATGTGGAACCTAGAGTATGATCAACCATGTGATCGGGAGACGTGTTCAAATATGTCTCAGTTTTCGTACCCTGGTACTCGGGTGCAACATTCCAGACGCTTTACTAACACTCTCCCGACTTGGAGAGTCAGTCCCTTTAACCTCCTGTTTGGCCCAGTTTGCAATTTCTGCGGAAGATGAACAGGAATAGCGAGAACCAATGAGAGACTAGCTGGAGGTGTCTGGACGGGCAAATTTAACTCTCATTTCCCACCAGGAAGAGGAAATAACCAAAGGCTTAGCGTGCCGTGCCGGAACCACATTAGGGCCTGAAGCCATCCTGCGGTGTTGCGGCCAGCTCACAAGAAAACGAGTTGAAGAAAGGAGCTCAGGGGCACTGTAATTCACAAACCTGCAGAGTTATAAATGACAACTATCGTCCAAAAATATACTGAAGTAAGGCTGCCAAGAGGACTTGAAAGCGGGGCAGAATTGCAGGAAACCGATTTCAGGAGGTAGACTGGAATTGCATTGAAAGCATAGGAAAAGAGGCAGAACGTCCACAATGATGCACTTGGCCAAAAAGGGCGTATGCGTTTTTTCCTGAATATATTCAGGAAAAAACGCATACGCCCTTTTTGGCCAACCAAGCAAGCTTGCAAAGGAAATCTGCACTACAATGAACTCTCACTTCCCCCCCCCCCCGGTCAAAAGGGCCATCTGAAAAAAGTGTAAAATCCAGAAAGGCAGGACAGGCCATGGAGAACTGGGAGCCTTGTTATGCTGATGGGCGGGATGTAAATTGCCAACAGACACTCGGGAGAAGTGTATGGTGTTTCCTGAAACATCTAAAAAACAAAGCAACAGAGCCTAGGGCACTTCCACTTATGGTCCTATAGCTTAGGGAAATTAAAATCAAAAAGATACAGCCACCCCAATGTTTGGGACACCTCTGTTTACAAGAACCTCGTTTACCGTACAAGTTCAATATCACAGAAAGTGAAAAATGGATAAAGAACTTGTGGTACTTACGTACAATGCAGTATCACTCAGCAGTGAAATCTATGTCATCAGGCCCGTAGCAGCACAATGAGTGGATTCAGGTACGATGATTCTAACTGAAATAAGTCACACAGAAAAAGAAACATCATAAGATATCAGTAATACACGGAATGTAAACTTGGCTACACAGGAACTGAATTACAGAACAGAACAGGGTCTCAAATTTAGAAAACCAACTTATGCTTGTTTAAGGGGAAAGGTGAGTTGGGGTGCTGCATAAAACCAGAGATTGAAATGAGCACAGATAAAGTTCCTTAAGCCAAATATGGAATAGACAAGAGCTACTCCTTGCTCAACGAAATGGACTCAACACCGCATATTAAACGCCTAAGAATGTACCTGACTCTTAAGTATCTTAAAACCGATGGATTGCTATGTCTCCGAAAGAGAATCAAGCATGTGTACAGGGACATAAACGCAGCAGTGATAGGATTGGAGAGGTTCGGTGAGCAAATGAAGACCCTTTGAAGTCATATTGCATGGTACCCATTCCACGGGTTTCAACTACCCAGGTTTAAGGTATTCTTCCTTCAGCTAAAACATGCATGTGGAACCTAGAGTATGATCAACCATGTGATCGGGAGACGTGTTCAAATATGTCTCAGTTTTCGTACCCTGGTACTCGGGTGCAACATTCCAGACGCTTTACTAACACTCTCCCGACTTGGAGAGTCAGTCCCTTTAACCTCCTGTTTGGCCCAGTTTGCAATTTCTGCGGAAGATGAACAGGAATAGCGAGAACCAATGAGAGACTAGCTGGAGGTGTCTGGACGGGCAAATTTAACTCTCATTTCCCACCAGGAAGAGGAAATAACCAAAGGCTCAGCGTGCCGTACCGGAACCAGATTAGGGCCTGAAGCCATCCTGCGGTGTTGCGGCCAGCTCACAAGAAAACGAGTTGAAGAAAGGAGCTCAGGGGCACTGTAATTCACAAACCTGCAGAGTTATAAATGACAACTATCGTCCAAAAATATACTGAAGTAAGGCTGCCAAGAGGACTTGAAAGCGGGGCAGAATTGCAGGAAACCGATTTCAGGAGGTAGACTGGAATTGCATTGAAAGCATAGGAAAAGAGGCAGAACGTCCACAATGATGCACTTGGCCAAAAAGGGCGTATGCGTTTTTTCCTGAATATATTCAGGAAAAAACGCATACGCCCTTTTTGGCCAACCAAGCAAGCTTGCAAAGGAAATCTGCACTACAATGAAGTCTCACTTCCCCCCGGTCAAAAGGGCCATCTGAAAAAAGTGTAAAATCCAGAAAGGCAGGACAGGCCATGGAGAACTGGGAGCCTTGTTATGCTGATGGGCGGGATGTCAATTGCCAACAGACACTCGGGAGAAGTGTATGGTGTTTCCTGAAACATCTAAAAAACAAAGCAACAGAGCCTAGGGCACTTCCACTTATGGTCCTATAGCTTAGGGAAATTAAAATCAAAAAGATACAGCCACCCCAATGTTTGGGACGCCTCTGTTTACAAGAACCTCGTTTACCGTACAAGCTCAATATCACAGAAAGTGAAAAATGGATAAAGAACTTGTGGTACTTACGTACAATGCAGTATCACTCAGCAGTGAAATCTATGTCATCAGGCCCGTAGCAGCACAATGAGTGGATTCAGGTACGATGATTCTAACTGAAATAAGTCACACAGAAAAAGAAACATCATAAGATATCAGTAATACACGGAATGTAAACTTGGCTACACAGGAACTGAATTACAGAACAGAACAGGGTCTCAAATTTAGAAAACCAACTTATGCTTGTTTAAGGGGAAAGGTGAGTTGGGGTGCTGCATAAAACCAGAGATTGAAATGAGCACAGATAAAGTTCCTTAAGCCAAATATGGAATAGACAAGAGCTACTCCTTGCTCAACGAAATGGACTCAACACCGCATATTAAATGCCTAAGAATGTACCTGACTCTTAAGTATCTTAAAACCGATGGATTGCTATGTCTCCGAAAGAGAATCAAGCATGTGTACAGGGACATAAACGCAGCAGTGATAGGATTGGAGAGGTTCGGTGAGCAAATGAAGACCCTTTGAAGTCATATTGCATGGTACCCATTCCACGGGTTTCAACTACCCAGGTTTAAGGTATTCTTCCTTCAGCTAAAACATGCATGTGGAACCTAGAGTATGATCAACCATGTGATCGGGAGATGTGTTCAAATATGTCTCAGTTTTCGTACCCTGGTACTCGGGTGCAACATTCCAGACGCTTTACTAACACTCTCCCGACTTGGAGAGTCAGTCCCTTTAACCTCCTGTTTGGCCCAGTTTGCAATTTCTGCGGAAGATGAACAGGAATAGCGAGAACCAATGAGAGACTAGCTGGAGGTGTCTGGACGGGCAAATTTAACTCTCATTTCCCACCAGGAAGAGGAAATAACCAAAGGCTCAGCGTGCCGTGCCGGAACCAGATTAGGGCCTGAAGCCATCCTGCGGTGTTGCGGCCAGCTCACAAGAAAACGAGTTGAAGAAAGGAGCTCAGGGGCACTGTAATTCACAAACCTGCAGAGTTATAAATGACAACTATCGTCCAAAAATATACTGAAGTAAGGCTGCCAAGAGGACTTGAAAGCGGGGCAGAATTGCAGGAAACCGATTTCAGGAGGTAGACTGGAATTGCATTGAAAGCATAGGAAAAGAGGCAGAACGTCCACAATGATGCACTTGGCCAAAAAGGGCGTATGCGTTCTTTCCTGAATATATTCAGGAAAAAACGCATACGCCCTTTTTGGCCAACCAAGCAAGCTTGCAAAGGAAATCTGCACTACAATGAAGTCTCACTTCCCCCCGGTCAAAAGGGCCATCTGAAAAAAGTGTAAAATCCAGAAAGGCAGGACAGGCCATGGAGAACTGGGAGCCTTGTTATGCTGATGGGCGGGATGTCAATTGCCAACAGACACTCGGGAGAAGTGTATGGTGTTTCCTGAAACATCTAAAAAACAAAGCAACAGAGCCTAGGGCACTTCCACTTATGGTCCTATAGCTTAGGGAAATTAAAATCAAAAAGATACAGCCACCCCAATGTTTGGGACGCCTCTGTTTACAAGAACCTCGTTTACCGTACAAGTTCAATATCACAGAAAGTGAAAAATGGATAAAGAACTTGTGGTACTTACGTACAATGCAGTATCACTCAGCAGTGAAATCTATGTCATCAGGCCCGTAGCAGCACAATGAGTGGATTCAGGTACGATGATTCTAACTGAAATAAGTCACACAGAAAAAGAAACATCATAAGATATCAGTAATACACGGAATGTAAACTTGGCTACACAGGAACTGAATTACAGAACAGAACAGGGTCTCAAATTTACAAAACCAACTTATGCTTGTTTAAGGGTAAAGGTGAGTTGGGGTGCTGCATAAAACCAGAGATTGAAATGAGCACAGATAAAGTTCCTTAAGCCAAATATGGAATAGACAAGAGCTACTCCTTGCTCAACGAAATGGACTCAACACCGCATATTAAACGCCTAAGAATGTACCTGACTCTTAAGTATCTTAAAACCGATGGATTGCTATGTCTCCGAAAGAGAATCAAGCATGTGTACAGGGACATAAACGCAGCAGTGATAGGATTGGAGAGGTTCGGTGAGCAAATGAAGACCCTTTGAAGTCATATTGCATGGTACCCATTCCACGGGTTTCAACTACCCAGGTTTAAGGTATTCTTCCTTCAGCTAAAACATGCATGTGGAACCTAGAGTATGATCAACCATGTGATCGGGAGACGTGTTCAAATATGTCTCAGTTTTCGTACCCTGGTACTCGGGTGCAACATTCCAGACGCTTTACTAACACTCTCCCGACTTGGAGAGTCAGTCCCTTTAACCTCCTGTTTGGCCCAGTTTGCAATTTCTGCGGAAGATGAACAGGAATAGCGAGAACCAATGAGAGACTAGCTGGAGGTGTCTGGACGGGCAAATTTAACTCTCATTTCCCACCAGGAAGAGGAAATAACCAAAGGCTCAGCGTGCCGTGCCGGAACCAGATTAGGGCCTGAAGCCATCCTGCGGTGTTGCGGCCAGCTCACAAGAAAACGAGTTGAAGAAAGGAGCTCAGGGGCACTGTAATTCACAAACCTGCAGAGTTATAAATGACAACTATCGTCCAAAAATATACTGAAGTAAGGCTGCCAAGAGGACTTGAAAGCGGGGCAGAATTGCAGGAAACCGATTTCAGGAGGTAGACTGGAATTGCATTGAAAGCATAGGAAAAGAGGCAGAACGTCCACAATGATGCACTTGGCCAAAAAGGGCGTATGCGTTTTTTCCTGAATATATTCAGGAAAAAACGCATACGCCCTTTTTGGCCAACCAAGCAAGCTTGCAAAGGAAATCTGCACTACAATGAAGTCTCACTTCCACCCGCCTCCGGTCAAAAGGGCCATCTGAAAAAAGTGTAAAATCCAGAAAGGCAGGACAGGCCATGGAGAACTGGGAGCCTTGTTATGCTGATGGGCGGGATGTCAATTGCCAACAGACACTCGGGAGAAGTGTATGGTGTTTCCTGAAACATCTAAAAAACAAAGCAACAGAGCCTAGGGCACTTCCACTTATGGTCCTATAGCTTAGGGAAATTAAAATCAAAAAGATACAGCCACCCCAATGTTTGGGACGCCTCTGTTTACAAGAACCTCGTTTACCGTACAAGTTCAATATCACAGAAAGTGAAAAATGGATAAAGAACTTGTGGTACTTACGTACAATGCAGTATCACTCAGCAGTGAAATCTATGTCATCAGGCCCGTAGCAGCACAATGAGTGGATTCAGGTACGATGATTCTAACTGAAATAAGTCACACAGAAAAAGAAACATCATAAGATATCAGTAATACACGGAATGTAAACTTGGCTACACAGGAACTGAATTACAGAACAGAACAGGGTCTCAAATTTAGAAAACCAACTTATGCTTGTTTAAGGGGAAAGGTGAGTTGGGGTGCTGCATAAAACCAGAGATTGAAATGAGCACAGATAAAGTTCCTTAAGCCAAATATGGAATAGACAAGAGCTACTCCTTGCTCAACGAAATGGACTCAACACCGCATATTAAACGCCTAAGAATGTACCTGACTCTTAAGTATCTTAAAACCTATGGATTGCTATGTCTCCGAAAGAGAATCAAGCATGTGTACAGGGACATAAACGCAGCAGTGATAGGATTGGAGAGGTTCGGTGAGCAAATGAAGACCCTTTGAAGTCATATTGCATGGTACCCATTCCACGGGTTTCAACTACCCAGGTTTAAGGTATTCTTCCTTCAGCTAAAACATGCATGTGGAACCTAGAGTATGATCAACCATGTGATCGGGAGACGTGTTCAAATATGTCTCAGTTTTCGTACCCTGGTACTCGGGTGCAACATTCCAGACGCTTTACTAACACTCTCCCGACTTGGAGAGTCAGTCCCTTTAACCTCCTGTTTGGCCCAGTTTGCAATTTCTGCGGAAGATGAACAGGAATAGCGAGAACCAATGAGAGACTAGCTGGAGGTGTCTGGACGGGCAAATTTAACTCTCATTTCCCACCAGGAAGAGGAAATAACCAAGGGCTCAGCGTGCCGTGCCGGAACCAGATTAGGGCCTGAAGCCATCCTGCGGTGTTGCGGCCAGCTCACAAGAAAACGAGTTGAAGAAAGGAGCTCAGGGGCACTGTAATTCACAAACCTGCAGAGTTATAAATGACAACTATCGTCCAAAAATATACTGAAGTAAGGCTGCCAAGAGGACTTGAAAGCGGGGCAGAATTGCAGGAAACCGATTTCAGGAGGTAGACTGGAATTGCATTGAAAGCATAGGAAAAGAGGCAGAACGTCCACAATGATGCACTTGGCCAAAAAGGGCGTATGCGTTTTTTCCTGAATATATTCAGGAAGAAACGCATACGCCCTTTTTGGCCAACCAAGCAAGCTTGCAAAGGAAATCTGCACTACAATGAAGTCTCACTTCCCCCCGGTCAAAAAGGCCATCTGAAAAAAGTGTAAAATCCAGAAAGGCAGGACAGGCCATGGAGAACTGGGAGCCTTGTTATGCTGATGGGCGGGATGTCAATTGCCAACAGACACTCGGGAGAAGTGTATGGTGTTTCCTGAAACATCTAAAAAACAAAGCAACAGAGCCTAGGGCACTTCCACTTATGGTCCTATAGCTTAGGGAAATTAAAATCAAAAAGATACAGCCACCCCAATGTTTGGGACGCCTCTGTTTACAAGAACCTCGTTTACCGTACAAGTTCAATATCACAGAAAGTGAAAAATGGATAAAGAACTTGTGGTACTTACGTACAATGCAGTATCACTCAGCAGTGAAATCTATGTCATCAGGCCCGTAGCAGCACAATGAGTGGATTCAGGTACGATGATTCTAACTGAAATAAGTCACACAGAAAAAGAAACATCATAAGATATCAGTAATACACGGAATGTAAACTTGGCTACACAGGAACTGAATTACAGAACAGAACAGGGTCTCAAATTTAGAAAACCAACTTATGCTTGTTTAAGGGGAAAGGTGAGTTGGGGTGCTGCATAAAACCAGAGATTGAAATGAGCACAGATAAAGTTCCTTAAGCCAAATATGGAATAGACAAGAGCTACTCCTTGCTCAACGAAATGGACTCAACACCGCATATTAAACGCCTAAGAATGTACCTGACTCTTAAGTATCTTAAAACCTATGGATTGCTATGTCTCCGAAAGAGAATCAAGCATGTGTACAGGGACATAAACGCAGCAGTGATAGGATTGGAGAGGTTCGGTGAGCAAATGAAGACCCTTTGAAGTCATATTGCATGGTACCCATTCCACGGGTTTCAACTACCCAGGTTTAAGGTATTCTTCCTTCAGCTAAAACATGCATGTGGAACCTAGAGTATGATCAACCATGCGATCGGGAGACGTGTTCAAATATGTCTCAGTTTTCGTACCCTGGTACTCGGGTGCAACATTCCAGACGCTTTACTAACACTCTCCCGACTTGGAGAGTCAGTCCCTTTAACCTCCTGTTTGGCCCAGTTTGCAATTTCTGCGGAAGATGAACAGGAATAGCGAGAACCAATGAGAGACTAGCTGGAGGTGTCTGGACGGGCAAATTTAACTCTCATTTCCCACCAGGAAGAGGAAATAACCAAAGGCTCAGCGTGCCGTGCCGGAACCAGATTAGGGCCTGAAGCCATCCTGCGGTGTTGCAGCCAGCTCACAAGAAAACGAGTTGAAGAAAGGAGCTCAGGGGCACTGTAATTCACAAACCTGCAGAGTTATAAATGACAACTATCGTCCAAAAATATACTGAAGTAAGGCTGCCAAGAGGACTTGAAAGCGGGGCAGAATTGCAGGAAACCGATTTCAGGAGGTAGACTGGAATTGCATTGAAAGCATAGGAAAAGAGGCAGAACGTCCACAATGATGCACTTGGCCAAAAAGGGCGTATGCGTTTTTTCCTGAATATATTCAGGAAAAAACGCATACGCCCTTTTTGGCCAACCAAGCAAGCTTGCAAAGGAAATCTGCACTACAATGAAGTCTCACTTCCACCTGCCCCCGGTCAAAAGGGCCATCTGAAAAAAGTGTAAAATCCAGAAAGGCAGGACAGGCCATGGAGAACTGGGAGCCTTGTTATGCTGATGGGCGGGATGTCAATTGCCAACAGACACTCGGGAGAAGTGTATGGTGTTTCCTGAAACATCTAAAAAACAAAGCAACAGAGCCTAGGGCACTTCCACTTATGGTCCTATAGCTTAGGGAAATTAAAATCAAAAAGATACAGCCACCCCAATGTTTGGGACGCCTCTGTTTACAAGAACCTCGTTTACCGTACAAGTTCAATATCACAGAAAGTGAAAAATGGATAAAGAACTTGTGGTACTTACGTACAATGCAGTATCACTCAGCAGTGAAATCTATGTCATCAGGCCCGTAGCAGCACAATGAGTGGATTCAGGTACGATGATTCTAACTGAAATAAGTCACACAGAAAAAGAAACATCATAAGATATCAGTAATACACGGAATGTAAACTTGGCTACACAGGAACTGAATTACAGAACAGAACAGGGTCTCAAATTTAGAAAACCAACTTATGCTTGTTTAAGGGGAAAGGTGAGTTGGGGTGCTGCATAAAACCAGAGATTGAAATGAGCACAGATAAAGTTCCTTAAGCCAAATATGGAATAGACAAGAGCTACTCCTTGCTCAACGAAATGGACTCAACACCGCATATTAAACGCCTAAGAATGTACCTGACTCTTAAGTATCTTAAAACCTATGGATTGCTATGTCTCCGAAAGAGAATCAAGCATGTGTACAGGGACATAAACGCAGCAGTGATAGGATTGGAGAGGTTCGGTGAGCAAATGAAGACCCTTTGAAGTCATATTGCATGGTACCCATTCCACGGGTTTCAACTACCCAGGTTTAAGGTATTCTTCCTTCAGCTAAAACATGCATGTGGAACCTAGAGTATGATCAACCATGCGATCGGGAGACGTGTTCAAATATGTCTCAGTTTTCGTACCCTGGTACTCGGGTGCAACATTCCAGACGCTTTACTAACACTCTCCCGACTTGGAGAGTCAGTCCCTTTAACCTCCTGTTTGGCCCAGTTTGCAATTTCTGCGGAAGATGAACAGGAATAGCGAGAACCAATGAGAGACTAGCTGGAGGTGTCTGGACGGGCAAATTTAACTCTCATTTCCCACCAGGAAGAGGAAATAACCAAGGGCTCAGCGTGCCGTGCCGGAACCAGATTAGGGCCTGAAGCCATCCTGCGGTGTTGCGGCCAGCTCACAAGAAAACGAGTTGAAGAAAGGAGCTCAGGGGCACTGTAATTCACAAACCTGCAGAGTTATAAATGACAACTATCGTCCAAAAATATACTGAAGTAAGGCTGCCAAGAGGACTTGAAAGCGGGGCAGAATTGCAGGAAACCGATTTCAGGAGGTAGACTGGAATTGCATTGAAAGCATAGGAAAAGAGGCAGAACGTCCACAATGATGCACTTGGCCAAAAAGGGCGTATGCGTTTTTTCCTGAATATATTCAGGAAGAAACGCATACGCCCTTTTTGGCCAACCAAGCAAGCTTGCAAAGGAAATCTGCACTACAATGAAGTCTCACTTCCCCCCGGTCAAAAGGGCCATCTGAAAAAAGTGTAAAATCCAGAAAGGCAGGACAGGCCATGGAGAACTGGGAGCCTTGTTATGCTGATGGGCGGGATGTCAATTGCCAACAGACACTCGGGAGAAGTGTATGGTGTTTCCTGAAACATCTAAAAAACAAAGCAACAGAGCCTAGGGCACTTCCACTTATGGTCCTATAGCTTAGGGAAATTAAAATCAAAAAGATACAGCCACCCCAATGTTTGGGACGCCTCTGTTTACAAGAACCTCGTTTACCGTACAAGTTCAATATCACAGAAAGTGAAAAATGGATAAAGAACTTGTGGTACTTACGTACAATGCAGTATCACTCAGCAGTGAAATCTATGTCATCAGGCCCGTAGCAGCACAATGAGTGGATTCAGGTACGATGATTCTAACTGAAATAAGTCACACAGAAAAAGAAACATCATAAGATATCAGTAATACACGGAATGTAAACTTGGCTACACAGGAACTGAATTACAGAACAGAACAGGGTCTCAAATTTAGAAAACCAACTTATGCTTGTTTAAGGGGAAAGGTGAGTTGGGGTGCTGCATAAAACCAGAGATTGAAATGAGCACAGATAAAGTTCCTTAAGCCAAATATGGAATAGACAAGAGCTACTCCTTGCTCAACGAAATGGACTCAACACCGCATATTAAACGCCTAAGAATGTACCTGACTCTTAAGTATCTTAAAACCTATGGATTGCTATGTCTCCGAAAGAGAATCAAGCATGTGTACAGGGACATAAACGCAGCAGTGATAGGATTGGAGAGGTTCGGTGAGCAAATGAAGACCCTTTGAAGTCATATTGCATGGTACCCATTCCACGGGTTTCAACTACCCAGGTTTAAGGTATTCTTCCTTCAGCTAAAACATGCATGTGGAACCTAGAGTATGATCAACCATGCGATCGGGAGACGTGTTCAAATATGTCTCAGTTTTCGTACCCTGGTACTCGGGTGCAACATTCCAGACGCTTTACTAACACTCTCCCGACTTGGAGAGTCAGTCCCTTTAACCTCCTGTTTGGCCCAGTTTGCAATTTCTGCGGAAGATGAACAGGAATAGCGAGAACCAATGAGAGACTAGCTGGAGGTGTCTGCACGGGCAAATTTAACTCTCATTTCCCACCAGGAAGAGGAAATAACCAAAGGCTCAGCGTGCCGTGCCGGAACCAGATTAGGGCCTGAAGCCATCCTGCGGTGTTGCGCCCAGCTCACAAGAAAACGAGTTGAAGAAAGGAGCTCAGGGGCACTGTAATTCACAAACCTGCAGAGTTATAAATGACAACTATCGTCCAAAAATATACTGAAGTAAGGCTGCCAAGAGGACTTGAAAGCGGGGCAGAATTGCAGGAAACCGATTTCAGGAGGTAGACTGGAATTGCATTGAAAGCATAGGAAAAGAGGCAGAACGTCCACAATGATGCACTTGGCCAAAAAGGGCGTATGCGTTTCTTCCTGAATATATTCAGGAAGAAACGCATACGCCCTTTTTGGCCAACCAAGCAAGCTTGCAAAGGAAATCTGCACTACAATGAAGTCTCACTTCCCCCCGGTCAAAAGGGCCATCTGAAAAAAGTGTAAAATCCAGAAAGGCAGGACAGGCCATGGAGAACTGGGAGCTTTGTTATGCTGATGGGCGGGATGTCAATTGCCAACAGACACTCGGGAGAAGTGTATGGTGTTTCCTGAAACATCTAAAAAACAAAGCAACAGAGCCTAGGGCACTTCCACTTATGGTCCTATAGCTTAGGGAAATTAAAATCAAAAAGATACAGCCACCCCAATGTTTGGGACGCCTCTGTTTACAAGAACCTCGTTTACCGTACAAGTTCAATATCACAGAAAGTGAAAAATGGATAAAGAACTTGTGGTACTTACGTACAATGCAGTATCACTCAGCAGTGAAATCTATGTCATCAGGCCCGTAGCAGCACAATGAGTGGATTCAGGTACGATGATTCTAACTGAAATAAGTCACACAGAAAAAGAAACATCATAAGATATCAGTAATACACGGAATGTAAACTTGGCTACACAGGAACTGAATTACAGAACAGAACAGGGTCTCAAATTTAGAAAACCAACTTATGCTTGTTTAAGGGGAAAGGTGAGTTGGGGTGCTGCATAAAACCAGAGATTGAAATGAGCACAGATAAAGTTCCTTAAGCCAAATATGGAATAGACAAGAGCTACTCCTTGCTCAACGAAATGGACTCAACACCGCATATTAAACGCCTAAGAATGTACCTGACTCTTAAGTATCTTAAAACCGATGGATTGCTATGTCTCCGAAAGAGAATCAAGCATGTGTACAGGGACATAAACGCAGCAGTGATAGGATTGGAGAGGTTCGGTGAGCAAATGAAGACCCTTTGAAGTCATATTGCATGGTACCCATTCCACGGGTTTCAACTACCCAGGTTTAAGGTATTCTTCCTTCAGCTAAAACATGCATGTGGAACCTAGAGTATGATCAACCATGCGATCGGGAGACGTGTTCAAATATGTCTCAGTTTTCGTACCCTGGTACTCGGGTGCAACATTCCAGACGCTTTACTAACACTCTCCCGACTTGGAGAGTCAGTCCCTTTAACCTCCTGTTTGGCCCAGTTTGCAATTTCTGCGGAAGATGAACAGGAATAGCGAGAACCAATGAGAGACTAGCTGGAGGTGTCTGGACGGGCAAATTTAACTCTCATTTCCCACCAGGAAGAGGAAATAACCAAAGGCTCAGCGTGCCGTGCCGGAACCAGATTAGGGCCTGAAGCCATCCTGCGGTGTTGCAGCCAGCTCACAAGAAAACGAGTTGAAGAAAGGAGCTCAGGGGCACTGTAATTCACAAACCTGCAGAGTTATAAATGACAACTATCGTCCAAAAATATACTGAAGTAAGGCTGCCAAGAGGACTTGAAAGCGGGGCAGAATTGCAGGAAACCGATTTCAGGAGGTAGACTGGAATTGCATTGAAAGCATAGGAAAAGAGGCAGAACGTCCACAATGATGCACTTGGCCAAAAAGGGCGTATGCGTTTTTTCCTGAATATATTCAGGAAAAAACGCATACGCCCTTTTTGGCCAACCAAGCAAGCTTGCAAAGGAAATCTGCACTACAATGAAGTCTCACTTCCACCTGCCCCCGGTCAAAAGGGCCATCTGAAAAAAGTGTAAAATCCAGAAAGGCAGGACAGGCCATGGAGAACTGGGAGCCTTGTTATGCTGATGGGCGGGATGTCAATTGCCAACAGACACTCGGGAGAAGTGTATGGTGTTTCCTGAAACATCTAAAAAACAAAGCAACAGAGCCTAGGGCACTTCCACTTATGGTCCTATAGCTTAGGGAAATTAAAATCAAAAAGATACAGCCACCCCAATGTTTGGGACGCCTCTGTTTACAAGAACCTCGTTTACCGTACAAGTTCAATATCACAGAAAGTGAAAAATGGATAAAGAACTTGTGGTACTTACGTACAATGCAGTATCACTCAGCAGTGAAATCTATGTCATCAGGCCCGTAGCAGCACAATGAGTGGATTCAGGTACGATGATTCTAACTGAAATAAGTCACACAGAAAAAGAAACATCATAAGATATCAGTAATACACGGAATGTAAACTTGGCTACACAGGAACTGAATTACAGAACAGAACAGGGTCTCAAATTTAGAAAACCAACTTATGCTTGTTTAAGGGGAAAGGTGAGTTGGGGTGCTGCATAAAACCAGAGATTGAAATGAGCACAGATAAAGTTCCTTAAGCCAAATATGGAATAGACAAGAGCTACTCCTTGCTCAACGAAATGGACTCAACACCGCATATTAAACGCCTAAGAATGTACCTGACTCTTAAGTATCTTAAAACCTATGGATTGCTATGTCTCCGAAAGAGAATCAAGCATGTGTACAGGGACATAAACGCAGCAGTGATAGGATTGGAGAGGTTCGGTGAGCAAATGAAGACCCTTTGAAGTCATATTGCATGGTACCCATTCCACGGGTTTCAACTACCCAGGTTTAAGGTATTCTTCCTTCAGCTAAAACATGCATGTGGAACCTAGAGTATGATCAACCATGCGATCGGGAGACGTGTTCAAATATGTCTCAGTTTTCGTACCCTGGTACTCGGGTGCAACATTCCAGACGCTTTACTAACACTCTCCCGACTTGGAGAGTCAGTCCCTTTAACCTCCTGTTTGGCCCAGTTTGCAATTTCTGCGGAAGATGAACAGGAATAGCGAGAACCAATGAGAGACTAGCTGGAGGTGTCTGGACGGGCAAATTTAACTCTCATTTCCCACCAGGAAGAGGAAATAACCAAGGGCTCAGCGTGCCGTGCCGGAACCAGATTAGGGCCTGAAGCCATCCTGCGGTGTTGCGGCCAGCTCACAAGAAAACGAGTTGAAGAAAGGAGCTCAGGGGCACTGTAATTCACAAACCTGCAGAGTTATAAATGACAACTATCGTCCAAAAATATACTGAAGTAAGGCTGCCAAGAGGACTTGAAAGCGGGGCAGAATTGCAGGAAACCGATTTCAGGAGGTAGACTGGAATTGCATTGAAAGCATAGGAAAAGAGGCAGAACGTCCACAATGATGCACTTGGCCAAAAAGGGCGTATGCGTTTTTTCCTGAATATATTCAGGAAGAAACGCATACGCCCTTTTTGGCCAACCAAGCAAGCTTGCAAAGGAAATCTGCACTACAATGAAGTCTCACTTCCCCCCGGTCAAAAGGGCCATCTGAAAAAAGTGTAAAATCCAGAAAGGCAGGACAGGCCATGGAGAACTGGGAGCCTTGTTATGCTGATGGGCGGGATGTCAATTGCCAACAGACACTCGGGAGAAGTGTATGGTGTTTCCTGAAACATCTAAAAAACAAAGCAACAGAGCCTAGGGCACTTCCACTTATGGTCCTATAGCTTAGGGAAATTAAAATCAAAAAGATACAGCCACCCCAATGTTTGGGACGCCTCTGTTTACAAGAACCTCGTTTACCGTACAAGTTCAATATCACAGAAAGTGAAAAATGGATAAAGAACTTGTGGTACTTACGTACAATGCAGTATCACTCAGCAGTGAAATCTATGTCATCAGGCCCGTAGCAGCACAATGAGTGGATTCAGGTACGATGATTCTAACTGAAATAAGTCACACAGAAAAAGAAACATCATAAGATATCAGTAATACACGGAATGTAAACTTGGCTACACAGGAACTGAATTACAGAACAGAACAGGGTCTCAAATTTAGAAAACCAACTTATGCTTGTTTAAGGGGAAAGGTGAGTTGGGGTGCTGCATAAAACCAGAGATTGAAATGAGCACAGATAAAGTTCCTTAAGCCAAATATGGAATAGACAAGAGCTACTCCTTGCTCAACGAAATGGACTCAACACCGCATATTAAACGCCTAAGAATGTACCTGACTCTTAAGTATCTTAAAACCTATGGATTGCTATGTCTCCGAAAGAGAATCAAGCATGTGTACAGGGACATAAACGCAGCAGTGATAGGATTGGAGAGGTTCGGTGAGCAAATGAAGACCCTTTGAAGTCATATTGCATGGTACCCATTCCACGGGTTTCAACTACCAAGGTTTAAGGTATTCTTCCTTCAGCTAAAACATGCATGTGGAACCTAGAGTATGATCAACCATGCGATCGGGAGACGTGTTCAAATATGTCTCAGTTTTCGTACCCTGGTACTCGGGTGCAACATTCCAGACGCTTTACTAACACTCTCCCGACTTGGAGAGTCAGTCCCTTTAACCTCCTGTTTGGCCCAGTTTGCAATTTCTGCGGAAGATGAACAGGAATAGCGAGAACCAATGAGAGACTAGCTGGAGGTGTCTGCACGGGCAAATTTAACTCTCATTTCCCACCAGGAAGAGGAAATAACCAAAGGCTCAGCGTGCCGTGCCGGAACCAGATTAGGGCCTGAAGCCATCCTGCGGTGTTGCAGCCAGCTCACAAGAAAACGAGTTGAAGAAAGGAGCTCAGGGGCACTGTAATTCACAAACCTGCAGAGTTATAAATGACAACTATCGTCCAAAAATATACTGAAGTAAGGCTGCCAAGAGGACTTGAAAGCGGGGCAGAATTGCAGGAAACCGATTTCAGGAGGTAGACTGGAATTGCATTGAAAGCATAGGAAAAGAGGCAGAACGTCCACAATGATGCACTTGGCCAAAAAGGGCGTATGCGTTTTTTCCTGAATATATTCAGGAAAAAACGCATACGCCCTTTTTGGCCAACCAAGCAAGCTTGCAAAGGAAATCTGCACTACAATGAAGTCTCACTTCCACCTGCCCCCGGTCAAAAGGGCCATCTGAAAAAAGTGTAAAATCCAGAAAGGCAGGACAGGCCATGGAGAACTGGGAGCCTTGTTATGCTGATGGGCGGGATGTCAATTGCCAACAGACACTCGGGAGAAGTGTATGGTGTTTCCTGAAACATCTAAAAAACAAAGCAACAGAGCCTAGGGCACTTCCACTTATGGTCCTATAGCTTAGGGAAATTAAAATCAAAAAGATACAGCCACCCCAATGTTTGGGACGCCTCTGTTTACAAGAACCTCGTTTACCGTACAAGTTCAATATCACAGAAAGTGAAAAATGGATAAAGAACTTGTGGTACTTACGTACAATGCAGTATCACTCAGCAGTGAAATCTATGTCATCAGGCCCGTAGCAGCACAATGAGTGGATTCAGGTACGATGATTCTAACTGAAATAAGTCACACAGAAAAAGAAACATCATAAGATATCAGTAATACACGGAATGTAAACTTGGCTACACAGGAACTGAATTACAGAACAGAACAGGGTCTCAAATTTAGAAAACCAACTTATGCTTGTTTAAGGGGAAAGGTGAGTTGGGGTGCTGCATAAAACCAGAGATTGAAATGAGCACAGATAAAGTTCCTTAAGCCAAATATGGAATAGACAAGAGCTACTCCTTGCTCAACGAAATGGACTCAACACCGCATATTAAACGCCTAAGAATGTACCTGACTCTTAAGTATCTTAAAACCTATGGATTGCTATGTCTCCGAAAGAGAATCAAGCATGTGTACAGGGACATAAACGCAGCAGTGATAGGATTGGAGAGGTTCGGTGAGCAAATGAAGACCCTTTGAAGTCATATTGCATGGTACCCATTCCACGGGTTTCAACTACCCAGGTTTAAGGTATTCTTCCTTCAGCTAAAACATGCATGTGGAACCTAGAGTATGATCAACCATGCGATCGGGAGACGTGTTCAAATATGTCTCAGTTTTCGTACCCTGGTACTCGGGTGCAACATTCCAGACGCTTTACTAACACTCTCCCGACTTGGAGAGTCAGTCCCTTTAACCTCCTGTTTGGCCCAGTTTGCAATTTCTGCGGAAGATGAACAGGAATAGCGAGAACCAATGAGAGACTAGCTGGAGGTGTCTGGACGGGCAAATTTAACTCTCATTTCCCACCAGGAAGAGGAAATAACCAAGGGCTCAGCGTGCCGTGCCGGAACCAGATTAGGGCCTGAAGCCATCCTGCGGTGTTGCGGCCAGCTCACAAGAAAACGAGTTGAAGAAAGGAGCTCAGGGGCACTGTAATTCACAAACCTGCAGAGTTATAAATGACAACTATCGTCCAAAAATATACTGAAGTAAGGCTGCCAAGAGGACTTGAAAGCGGGGCAGAATTGCAGGAAACCGATTTCAGGAGGTAGACTGGAATTGCATTGAAAGCATAGGAAAAGAGGCAGAACGTCCACAATGATGCACTTGGCCAAAAAGGGCGTATGCGTTTTTTCCTGAATATATTCAGGAAGAAACGCATACGCCCTTTTTGGCCAACCAAGCAAGCTTGCAAAGGAAATCTGCACTACAATGAAGTCTCACTTCCCCCCGGTCAAAAGGGCCATCTGAAAAAAGTGTAAAATCCAGAAAGGCAGGACAGGCCATGGAGAACTGGGAGCCTTGTTATGCTGATGGGCGGGATGTCAATTGCCAACAGACACTCGGGAGAAGTGTATGGTGTTTCCTGAAACATCTAAAAAACAAAGCAACAGAGCCTAGGGCACTTCCACTTATGGTCCTATAGCTTAGGGAAATTAAAATCAAAAAGATACAGCCACCCCAATGTTTGGGACGCCTCTGTTTACAAGAACCTCGTTTACCGTACAAGTTCAATATCACAGAAAGTGAAAAATGGATAAAGAACTTGTGGTACTTACGTACAATGCAGTATCACTCAGCAGTGAAATCTATGTCATCAGGCCCGTAGCAGCACAATGAGTGGATTCAGGTACGATGATTCTAACTGAAATAAGTCACACAGAAAAAGAAACATCATAAGATATCAGTAATACACGGAATGTAAACTTGGCTACACAGGAACTGAATTACAGAACAGAACAGGGTCTCAAATTTAGAAAACCAACTTATGCTTGTTTAAGGGGAAAGGTGAGTTGGGGTGCTGCATAAAACCAGAGATTGAAATGAGCACAGATAAAGTTCCTTAAGCCAAATATGGAATAGACAAGAGCTACTCCTTGCTCAACGAAATGGACTCAACACCGCATATTAAACGCCTAAGAATGTACCTGACTCTTAAGTATCTTAAAACCTATGGATTGCTATGTCTCCGAAAGAGAATCAAGCATGTGTACAGGGACATAAACGCAGCAGTGATAGGATTGGAGAGGTTCGGTGAGCAAATGAAGACCCTTTGAAGTCATATTGCATGGTACCCATTCCACGGGTTTCAACTACCCAGGTTTAAGGTATTCTTCCTTCAGCTAAAACATGCATGTGGAACCTAGAGTATGATCAACCATGCGATCGGGAGACGTGTTCAAATATGTCTCAGTTTTCGTACCCTGGTACTCGGGTGCAACATTCCAGACGCTTTACTAACACTCTCCCGACTTGGAGAGTCAGTCCCTTTAACCTCCTGTTTGGCCCAGTTTGCAATTTCTGCGGAAGATGAACAGGAATAGCGAGAACCAATGAGAGACTAGCTGGAGGTGTCTGCACGGGCAAATTTAACTCTCATTTCCCACCAGGAAGAGGAAATAACCAAAGGCTCAGCGTGCCGTGCCGGAACCAGATTAGGGCCTGAAGCCATCCTGCGGTGTTGCGCCCAGCTCACAAGAAAACGAGTTGAAGAAAGGAGCTCAGGGGCACTGTAATTCACAAACCTGCAGAGTTATAAATGACAACTATCGTCCAAAAATATACTGAAGTAAGGCTGCCAAGAGGACTTGAAAGCGGGGCAGAATTGCAGGAAACCGATTTCAGGAGGTAGACTGGAATTGCATTGAAAGCATAGGAAAAGAGGCAGAACGTCCACAATGATGCACTTGGCCAAAAAGGGCGTATGCGTTTCTTCCTGAATATATTCAGGAAGAAACGCATACGCCCTTTTTGGCCAACCAAGCAAGCTTGCAAAGGAAATCTGCACTACAATGAAGTCTCACTTCCCCCCGGTCAAAAGGGCCATCTGAAAAAAGTGTAAAATCCAGAAAGGCAGGACAGGCCATGGAGAACTGGGAGCTTTGTTATGCTGATGGGCGGGATGTCAATTGCCAACAGACACTCGGGAGAAGTGTATGGTGTTTCCTGAAACATCTAAAAAACAAAGCAACAGAGCCTAGGGCACTTCCACTTATGGTCCTATAGCTTAGGGAAATTAAAATCAAAAAGATACAGCCACCCCAATGTTTGGGACGCCTCTGTTTACAAGAACCTCGTTTACCGTACAAGTTCAATATCACAGAAAGTGAAAAATGGATAAAGAACTTGTGGTACTTACGTACAATGCAGTATCACTCAGCAGTGAAATCTATGTCATCAGGCCCGTAGCAGCACAATGAGTGGATTCAGGTACGATGATTCTAACTGAAATAAGTCACACAGAAAAAGAAACATCATAAGATATCAGTAATACACGGAATGTAAACTTGGCTACACAGGAACTGAATTACAGAACAGAACAGGGTCTCAAATTTAGAAAACCAACTTATGCTTGTTTAAGGGGAAAGGTGAGTTGGGGTGCTGCATAAAACCAGAGATTGAAATGAGCACAGATAAAGTTCCTTAAGCCAAATATGGAATAGACAAGAGCTACTCCTTGCTCAACGAAATGGACTCAACACCGCATATTAAACGCCTAAGAATGTACCTGACTCTTAATTATCTTAAAACCTATGGATTGCTATGTCTCCGAAAGAGAATCAAGCATGTGTACAGGGACATAAACGCAGCAGTGATAGGATTGGAGAGGTTCGGTGAGCAAATGAAGACCCTTTGAAGTCATATTGCATGGTACCCATTCCACGGATTTCAACTACCCAGGTTTAAGGTATTCTTCCTTCAGCTAAAACATGCATGTGGAACCTAGAGTATGATCAACCATGTGATCGGGAGACGTGTTCAAATATGTCTCAGTTTTCGTACCCTGGTACTCGGGTGCAACATTCCAGACGCTTTACTAACACTCTCCCGACTTGGAGAGTCAGTCCCTTTAACCTCCTGTTTGGCCCAGTTTGCAATTTCTGCGGAAGATGAACAGGAATAGCGAGAACCAATGAGAGACTAGCTGGAGGTGTCTGGACGGGCAAATTTAACTCTCATTTCCCACCAGGAATAGGAAATAACCAAAGGCTCAGCGTGCCGTGCCGGAACCAGATTAGGGCCTGAAGCCATCCTGCGGTGTTGCGGCCAGCTCACAAGAAAACGAGTTGAAGAAAGGAGCTCAGGGGCACTGTAATTCACAAACCTGCAGAGTTATAAATGACAACTATCGTCCAAAAATATACTGAAGTAAGGCTGCCAAGAGGACTTGAAAGCGGGGCAGAATTGCAGGAAACCGATTTCAGGAGGTAGACTGGAATTGCATTGAAAGCATAGGAAAAGAGGCAGAACGTCCACAATGATGCACTTGGCCAAAAAGGGCGTATGCGTTTTTTCCTGAATATATTCAGGAAAAAACGCATACGCCCTTTTTGGCCAACCAAGCAAGCTTGCAAAGGAAATCTGCACTACAATGAAGTCTCACTTCCCCCCGGTCAAAAGGGCCATCTGAAAAAAGTGTAAAATCCAGAAAGGCAGGACAGGCCATGGAGAACTGGGAGCCTTGTTATGCTGATGGGCGGGATGTCAATTGCCAACAGACACTCGGGAGAAGTGTATGGTGTTTCCTGAAATATCTAAAAAACAAAGCAACAGAGCCTAGGGCACTTCCACTTATGGTCCTATAGCTTAGGGAAATTAAAATCAAAAAGATAGAGCCACCCCAATGTTTGGGACGCCTCTGTTTACAAGAACCTCGTTTACCGTACAAGTTCAATATCACAGAAAGTGAAAAATGGATAAAGAACTTGTGGTACTTACGTACAATGCAGTATCACTCAGCAGTGAAATCTATGTCATCAGGCCCGTAGCAGCACAATGAGTGGATTCAGGTACGATGATTCTAACTGAAATAAGTCACACAGAAAAAGAAACATCATAAGATATCAGTAATACACGGAATGTAAACTTGGCTACACAGGAACTGAATTACAGAACAGAACAGGGTCTCAAATTTAGAAAACCAACTTATGCTTGTTTAAGGGTAAAGGTGAGTTGGGGTGCTGCATAAAACCAGAGATTGAAATGAGCACAGATAAAGTTCCTTAAGCCAAATATGGAATAGACAAGAGCTACTCCTTGCTCAACGAAATGGACTCAACACCGCATATTAAACGCCTAAGAATGTACCTGACTCTTAAGTATCTTAAAACCGATGGATTGCTATGTCTCCGAAAGAGAATCAAGCATGTGTACAGGGACATAATTGCAGCAGTGATAGGATTGGAGAGGTTCGGTGAGCAAATGAAGACCCTTTGAAGTCATATTGCATGGTACCCATTCCACGGGTTTCAACTACCCAGGTTTAAGGTATTCTTCCTTCAGCTAAAACATGCATGTGGAACCTAGAGTATGATCAACCATGTGATCGGGAGACGTGTTCAAATATGTCTCAGTTTTCGTACCCTGGTACTCGGGTGCAACATTCCAGACGCTTTACTAACACTCTCCCGACTTGGAGAGTCAGTCCCTTTAACCTCCTGTTTGGCCCAGTTTGCAATTTCTGCGGAAGATGAACAGGAATAGCGAGAACCAATGAGAGACTAGCTGGAGGTGTCTGGACGGGCAAATTTAACTCTCATTTCCCACCAGGAAGAGGAAATAACCAAAGGCTCAGCGTGCCGTGCCGGAACCAGATTAGGGCCTGAAGCCATCCTGCGGTGTTGCGGCCAGCTCACAAGAAAACGAGTTGAAGAAAGGAGCTCAGGGGCACTGTAATTCACAAACCTGCAGAGTTATAAATGACAACTATCGTCCAAAAATATACTGAAGTAAGGCTGCCAAGAGGACTTGAAAGCGGGGCAGAATTGCAGGAAACCGATTTCAGGAGGTAGACTGGAATTGCATTGAAAGCATAGGAAAAGAGGCAGAACGTCCACAATGATGCACTTGGCCAAAAAAGGCGTATGCGTTTTTTCCTGAATATATTCAGGAAAAAACGCATACGCCCTTTTTGGCCAACCAAGCAAGCTTGCAAAGGAAATCTGCACTACAATGAAGTCTCACTTCCCCCCCCCCCCGGTCAAAAGGGCCATCTGAAAAAAGTGTAAAATCCAGAAAGGCAGGACAGGCCATGGAGAACTGGGAGCCTTGTTATGCTGATGGGCGGGATGTAAATTGCCAACAGACACTCGGGAGAAGTGTATGGTGTTTCCTGAAACATCTAAAAAACAAAGCAACAGAGCCTAGGGCACTTCCACTTATGGTCCTATAGCTTAGGGAAATTAAAATCAAAAAGATAGAGCCACCCCAATGTTTGGGACGCCTCTGTTTACAAGAACCTCGTTTACCGTACAAGTTCAATATCACAGAAAGTGAAAAATGGATAAAGAACTTGTGGTACTTACGTACAATGCAGTATCACTCAGCAGTGAAATCTATGTCATCAGGCCCGTAGCAGCACAATGAGTGGATTCAGGTACGATGATTCTAACTGAAATAAGTCACACAGAAAAAGAAACATCATAAGATATCAGTAATACACGGAATGTAAACTTGGCTACACAGGAACTGAATTACAGAACAGAACAGGGTCTCAAATTTAGAAAACCAACTTATGCTTGTTTAAGGGTAAAGGTGAGTTGGGGTGCTGCATAAAACCAGAGATTGAAATGAGCACAGATAAAGTTCCTTAAGCCAAATATGGAATAGACAAGAGCTACTCCTTGCTCAACGAAATGGACTCAACACCGCATATTAAACGCCTAAGAATGTACCTGACTCTTAAGTATCTTAAAACCTATGGATTGCTATGTCTCCGAAAGAGAATCAAGCATGTGTACAGGGACATAAACGCAGCAGTGATAGGATTGGAGAGGTTCGGTGAGCAAATGAAGACCCTTTGAAGTCATATTGCATGGTACCCATTCCACGGGTTTCAACTACCCAGGTTTAAGGTATTCTTCCTTCAGCTAAAACATGCATGTGGAACCTAGAGTATGATCAACCATGCGATCGGGAGACGTGTTCAAATATGTCTCAGTTTTCGTACCCTGGTACTCGGGTGCAACATTCCAGACGCTTTACTAACACTCTCCCGACTTGGAGAGTCAGTCCCTTTAACCTCCTGTTTGGCCCAGTTTGCAATTTCTGCGGAAGATGAACAGGAATAGCGAGAACCAATGAGAGACTAGCTGGAGGTGTCTGGACGGGCAAATTTAACTCTCATTTCCCACCAGGAAGAGGAAATAACCAAAGGTTCAGCGTGCCGTGCCGGAACCAGATTAGGGCCTGAAGCCATCCTGCGGTGTTGCGGCCAGCTCACAAGAAAACGAGTTGAAGAAAGGAGTTCAGGGGCACTGTAATTCACAAACCTGCAGAGTTATAAATGACAACTATCGTCCAAAAATATACTGAAGTAAGGCTGCCAAGAGGACTTGAAAGCGGGGCAGAATTGCAGGAAACCGATTTCAGGAGGTAGACTGGAATTGCATTGAAAGCATAGGAAAAGAGGCAGAACGTCCACAATGATGCACTTGGCCAAAAAGGGCGTATGCGTTTTTTCCTGAATATATTCAGGAAGAAACGCATACGCCCTTTTTGGCCAACCAAGCAAGCTTGCAAAGGAAATCTGCACTACAATGAAGTCTCACTTCCCCCCGGTCAAAAGGGCCATCTGAAAAAAGTGTAAAATCCAGAAAGGCAGGACAGGTCATGGAGAACTGGGAGCATTGTTATGCTGATGGGCGGGATGTCAATTGCCAACAGACACTCGGGAGAAGTGTATGGTGTTTCCTGAAACATCTAAAAAACAAAGCAACAGAGCCTAGGGCACTTCCACTTATGGTCCTATAGCTTAGGGAAATTAAAATCAAAAAGATACAGCCACCCCAATGTTTGGGACGCCTCTGTTTACAAGAACCTCGTTTACCGTACAAGTTCAATATCACAGAAAGTGAAAAATGGATAAAGAACTTGTGGTACTTACGTACAATGCAGTATCACTCAGCAGTGAAATCTATGTCATCAGGCCCGTAGCAGCACAATGAGTGGATTCAGGTACGATGATTCTAACTGAAATAAGTCACACAGAAAAAGAAACATCATAAGATATCAGTAATACACGGAATGTAAACTTGGCTACACAGGAACTGAATTACAGAACAGAACAGGGTCTCAAATTTAGAAAACCAACTTATGCTTGTTTAAGGGTAAAGGTGAGTTGGGGTGCTGCATAAAACCAGAGATTGAAATGAGCACAGATAAAGTTCCTTAAGCCAAATATGGAATAGACAAGAGCTACTCCTTGCTCAACGAAATGGACTCAACACCGCATATTAAACGCCTAAGAATGTACCTGACTCTTAAGTATCTTAAAACCTATGGATTGCTATGTCTCCGAAAGAGAATCAAGCATGTGTACAGGGACATAAACGCAGCAGTGATAGGATTGGAGAGGTTCGGTGAGCAAATGAAGACCCTTTGAAGTCATATTGCATGGTACCCATTCCACGGGTTTCAACTACCCAGGTTTAAGGTATTCTTCCTTCAGCTAAAACATGCATGTGGAACCTAGAGTATGATCAACCATGCGATCGGGAGACGTGTTCAAATATGTCTCAGTTTTCGTACCCTGGTACTCGGGTGCAACATTCCAGACGCTTTACTAACACTCTCCCGACTTGGAGAGTCAGTCCCTTTAACCTCCTGTTTGGCCCAGTTTGCAATTTCTGCGGAAGATGAACAGGAATAGCGAGAACCAATGAGAGACTAGCTGGAGGTGTCTGGACGGGCAAATTTAACTCTCATTTCCCACCAGGAAGAGGAAATAACCAAAGGCTCAGCGTGCCGTGCCGGAACCAGATTAGGGCCTGAAGCCATCCTGCGGTGTTGCGCCCAGCTCACAAGAAAACGAGTTGAAGAAAGGAGCTCAGGGGCACTGTAATTCACAAACCTGCAGAGTTATAAATGACAACTATCGTCCAAAAATATACTGAAGTAAGGCTGCCAAGAGGACTTGAAAGCGGGGCAGAATTGCAGGAAACCGATTTCAGGAGGTAGACTGGAATTGCATTGAAAGCATAGGAAAAGAGGCAGAACGTCCACAATGATGCACTTGGCCAAAAAGGGCGTATGCGTTTTTTCCTGAATATATTCAGGAAAAAACGCATACGCCCTTTTTGGCCAACCAAGCAAGCTTGCAAAGGAAATCTGCACTACAATGAAGTCTCACTTCCCCCCGGTCAAAAGGGCCATCTGAAAAAAGTGTAAAATCCAGAAAGGCAGGACAGGCCATGGAGAACTGGGAGCCTTGTTATGCTGATGGGCGGGATGTCAATTGCCAACAGACACTCGGGAGAAGTGTATGGTGTTTCCTGAAACATCTAAAAAACAAAGCAACAGAGCCTAGGGCACTTCCACTTATGGTCCTATAGCTTAGGGAAATTAAAATCAAAAAGATACAGCCACCCCAATGTTTGGGACGCCTCTGTTTACAAGAACCTCGTTTACCGTACAAGTTCAATATCACAGAAAGTGAAAAATGGATAAAGAACTTGTGGTACTTACGTACAATGCAGTATCACTCAGCAGTGAAATCTATGTCATCAGGCCCGTAGCAGCACAATGAGTGGATTCAGGTACGATGATTCTAACTGAAATAAGTCACACAGAAAAAGAAACATCATAAGATATCAGTAATACACGGAATGTAAACTTGGCTACACAGGAACTGAATTACAGAACAGAACAGGGTCTCAAATTTAGAAAACCAACTTATGCTTGTTTAAGGGGAAAGGTGAGTTGGGGTGCTGCATAAAACCAGAGATTGAAATGAGCACAGATAAAGTTCCTTAAGCCAAATATGGAATAGACAAGAGCTACTCCTTGCTCAACGAAATGGACTCAACACCGCATATTAAACGCCTAAGAATGTACCTGACTCTTAAGTATCTTAAAACCTATGGATTGCTATGTCTCCGAAAGAGAATCAAGCATGTGTACAGGGACATAAACGCAGCAGTGATAGGATTGGAGAGGTTCGGTGAGCAAATGAAGACCCTTTGAAGTCATATTGCATGGTACCCATTCCACGGGTTTCAACTACCCAGGTTTAAGGTATTCTTCCTTCAGCTAAAACATGCATGTGGAACCTAGAGTATGATCAACCATGTGATCGGGAGACGTGTTCAAATATGTCTCAGTTTTCGTACCCTGGTACTCGGGTGCAACATTCCAGACGCTTTACTAACACTCTCCCGACTTGGAGAGTCAGTCCCTTTAACCTCCTGTTTGGCCCAGTTTGCAATTTCTGCGGAAGATGAACAGGAATAGCGAGAACCAATGAGAGACTAGCTGGAGGTGTCTGGACGGGCAAATTTAACTCTCATTTCCCACCAGGAAGAGGAAATAACCAAAGGCTCAGCGTGCCGTGCCGGATCCAGATTAGGGCCTGAAGCCATCCTGCGGTGTTGCGGCCAGCTCACAAGAAAACGAGTTGAAGAAAGGAGCTCAGGGGCACTGTAATTCACAAACCTGCAGAGTTATAAATGACAACTATCGTCCAAAAATATACTGAAGTAAGGCTGCCAAGAGGACTTGAAAGCGGGGCAGAATTGCAGGAAACCGATTTCAGGAGGTAGACTGGAATTGCATTGAAAGCATAGGAAAAGAGGCAGAACGTCCACAATGATGCACTTGGCCAAAAAGGGTGTATGCGTTTTTTCCTGAATATATTCAGGAAAAAACGCATACGCCCTTTTTGGCCAACCAAGCAAGCTTGCAAAGGAAATCTGCACTACAATGAAGTCTCACTTCCCCCCCCCCCCCGGTCAAAAGGGCCATCTGAAAAAAGTGTAAAATCCAGAAAGGCAGGACAGGCCATGGAGAACTGGGAGCCTTGTTATGCTGATGGGCGGGATGTAAATTGCCAACAGACACTCGGGAGAAGTGTATGGTGTTTCCTGAAACATCTAAAAAACAAAGCAACAGAGCCTAGGGCACTTCCACTTATGGTCCTATAGCTCAGGGAAATTAAAATCAAAAAGATACAGCCACCCCAATGTTTGGGACGCCTCTGTTTACAAGAACCTCGTTTACCGTACAAGTTCAATATCACAGAAAGTGAAAAATGGATAAAGAACTTGTGGTACTTACGTACAATGCAGTATCACTCAGCAGTGAAATCTATGTCATCAGGCCCGTAGCAGCACAATGAGTGGATTCAGGTACGATGATTCTAACTGAAATAAGTCACACAGAAAAAGAAACATCATAAGATATCAGTAATACACGGAATGTAAACGTGGCTACATAGGAACTGAATTACAGAACAGAACAGGGTCTCAAATTTAGAAAACCAACTTATGCTTGTTTAAGGGTAAAGGTGAGTTGGGGTGCTGCATAAAACCAGAGATTGAAATGAGCACAGATAAAGTTCCTTAAGCCAAATATGGAATAGACAAGAGCTACTCCTTGCTCAACGAAATGGACTCAACACCGCATATTAAACGTGTAAGAATGTACCTGACTCTTAAGTATCTTAAAACCTATGGATTACTATGTCTCCGAAAGAGAATCAAGCATGTGTACAGGGACATAAACGCAGCAGTGATAGGATTGGAGAGGTTCGGTGAGCAAATGAAGACCCTTTGAAGTCATATTGCATGGTACCCATTCCACGGGTTTCAACTACCCAGGTTTAAGGTATTCTTCCTTCAGCTAAAACATGCATGTGGAACCTAGAGTATGATCAACCATGTGATCGGGAGACGTGTTCAAATATGTCTCAGTTTTCGTACCCTGGTACTCGGGTGCAACATTCCAGACGCTTTACTAACACTCTCCCGACTTGGAGAGTCAGTCCCTTTAACCTCCTGTTTGGCCCAGTTTGCAATTTCTGCAGAAGATGGACAGGAATAGCGAGAACCAATGAGAGACTAGCTGGAGGTGTCTGGACGGGCAAATTTAACTCTCATTTCCCACCAGGAAGAGGAAATAACCAAAGGCTCAGCGTGCCGTGCCGGAACCAGATTAGGGCCTGAAGCCATCCTGCGGTGTTGCGGCCAGCTCACAAGAAAACGAGTTGAAGAAAGGAGCTCAGGGGCACTGTAATTCACAAACCTGCAGAGTTATAAATGACAACTATCGTCCAAAAATATACTGAAGTAAGGCTGCCAAGAGGACTTGAAAGCGGGGCAGAATTGCAGGAAACCGATTTCAGGAGGTAGACTGGAATTGCATTGAAAGCATAGGAAAAGAGGCAGAACGTCCACAATGATGCACTTGGCCAAAAAGGGCGTATGCGTTTTTTCCTGAATATATTCAGGAAAAAACGCATACGCCCTTTTTGGCCAACCAAGCAAGCTTGCAAAGGAAATCTGCACTACAATGAAGTCTCACTTCCCCCCGGTCAAAAGGGCCATCTGAAAAAAGTGTAAAATCCAGAAAGGCAGGACAGGCCATGGAGAACTGGGAGCCTTGTTATGCTGATGGGCGGGATGTCAATTGCCAACAGACACTCGGGAGAAGTGTATGGTGTTTCCTGAAACATCTAAAAAACAAAGCAACAGAGCCTAGGGCACTTCCACTTATGGTCCTATAGCTTAGGGAAATTAAAATCAAAAAGATACAGCCACCCCATTGTTTGGGACGCCTCTGTTTACAAGAACCTCGTTTACCGTACAAGTTCAATATCACAGAAAGTGAAAAATGGATAAAGAACTTGTGGTACTTACGTACAATGCAGTATCACTCAGCAGTGAAATCTATGTCATCAGGCCCGTAGCAGCACAATGAGTGGATTCAGGTACGATGATTCTAACTGAAATAAGTCACACAGAAAAAGAAACATCATAAGATATCAGTAATACACGGAATGTAAACTTGGCTACACAGGAACTGAATTACAGAACAGAACAGGGTCTCAAATTTAGAAAACCAACTTATGCTTGTTTAAGGGTAAAGGTGAGTTGGGGTGCTGCATAAAACCAGAGATTGAAATGAGCACAGATAAAGTTCCTTAAGCCAAATATGGAATAGACAAGAGCTACTCCTTGCTCAACGAAATGGACTCAACACCGCATATTAAACGCCTAAGAATGTACCTGACTCTTAAGTATCTTAAAACCTATGGATTGCTATGTCTCCGAAAGAGAATCAAGCATGTGTACAGGGACATAAACGCAGCAGTGATAGGATTGGAGAGGTTCGGTGAGCAAATGAAGACCCTTTGAAGTCATATTGCATGGTACCCATTCCACGGGTTTCAACTACCCAGGTTTAAGGTATTCTTCCTTCAGCTAAAACATGCATGTGGAACGTAGAGTATGATCAACCATGTGATCGGGAGACGTGTTCAAATATGTCTCAGTTTTCGTACCCTGGTACTCGGGTGCAACATTCCAGACGCTTTACTAACACTCTCCCGACTTGGAGAGTCAGTCCCTTTAACCTCCTGTTTGGCCCAGTTTGCAATTTCTGCGGAAGATGAACAGGAATAGCGAGAACCAATGAGAGACTAGCTGGAGGTGTCTGGACGGGCAAATTTAACTCTCATTTCCCACCAGGAAGAGGAAATAACCAAAGGCTCAGCGTGCCGTGCCGGAACCAGATTAGGGCCTGAAGCCATCCTGCGGTGTTGCGGCCAGCTCACAAGAAAACGAGTTGAAGAAAGGAGCTCAGGGGCACTGTAATTCACAAACCTGCAGAGTTATAAATGACAACTATCGTCCAAAAATATACTGAAGTAAGGCTGCCAAGAGGACTTGAAAGCGGGGCAGAATTGCAGGAAACCGATTTCAGGAGGTAGACTGGAATTGCATTGAAAGCATAGGAAAAGAGGCAGAACGTCCACAATGATGCACTTGGCCAAAAAGGGCGTATGCGTTCTTTCCTGAATATATTCAGGAAAAAACGCATACGCCCTTTTTGGCCAACCAAGCAAGCTTGCAAAGGAAATCTGCACTACAATGAAGTCTCACTTCCCCCCGGTCAAAAGGGCCATCTGAAAAAAGTGTAAAATCCAGAAAGGCAGGACAGGCCATGGAGAACTGGGAGCCTTGTTATGCTGATGGGCGGGATGTCAATTGCCAACAGACACTCGGGAGAAGTGTATGGTGTTTCCTGAAACATCTAAAAAACAAAGCAACAGAGCCTAGGGCACTTCCACTTATGGTCCTATAGCTTAGGGAAATTAAAATCAAAAAGATACAGCCACCCCAATGTTTGGGACGCCTCTGTTTACAAGAACCTCGTTTACCGTACAAGTTCAATATCACAGAAAGTGAAAAATGGATAAAGAACTTGTGGTACTTACGTACAATGCAGTATCACTCAGCAGTGAAATCTATGTCATCAGGCCCGTAGCAGCACAATGAGTGGATTCAGGTACGATGATTCTAACTGAAATAAGTCACACAGAAAAAGAAACATCATAAGATATCAGTAATACACGGAATGTAAACTTGGCTACACAGGAACTGAATTACAGAACAGAACAGGGTCTCAAATTTAGAAAACCAACTTATGCTTGTTTAAGGGTAAAGGTGAGTTGGGGTGCTGCATAAAACCAGAGATTGAAATGAGCACAGATAAAGTTCCTTAAGCCAAATATGGAATAGACAAGAGCTACTCCTTGCTCAACGAAATGGACTCAACACCGCATATTAAACGCCTAAGAATGTACCTGACTCTTAAGTATCTTAAAACCTATGGATTGCTATGTCTCCAAAAGACAATCAAGCATGTGTACAGGGACATAAATGCAGCAGTGATAGGATTGGAGAGGTTCGGTGAGCAAATGAAGACCTTTTGAAGTCATATTGCATGGTACCCATTCCACGGGTTTCAACTACCCAGGTTTAAGGTATTCTTCCTTCAGCTAAAACATGCATGTGGAACCTAGAGTATGATCAACCATGTGATCGGGAGACGTGTTCAAATATGTCTCAGTTTTCGTACCCTGGTACTCGGGTGCAACATTCCAGACGCTTTACTAACACTCTCCCGACTTGGAGAGTCAGTCCCTTTAACCTCCTGTTTGGCCCAGTTTGCAATTTCTGCGGAAGATGAACAGGAATAGCGAGAACCAATGAGAGACTAGCTGGAGGTGTCTGGACGGGCAAATTTAACTCTCATTTCCCACCAGGAAGAGGAAATAACCAAAGGCTCAGCGTGCCGTGCCGGAACCAGATTAGGGCCTGAAGCCATCCTGCGGTGTTGCGGCCAGCTCACAAGAAAACGAGTTGAAGAAAGGAGCTCAGGGGCACTGTAATTCACAAACCTGCAGAGTTATAAATGACAACTATCGTCCAAAAATATACTGAAGTAAGGCTGCCAAGAGGACTTGAAAGCGGGGCAGAATTGCAGGAAACCGATTTCAGGAGGTAGACTGGAATTGCATTGAAAGCATAGGAAAAGAGGCAGAACGTCCACAATGATGCACTTGGCCAAAAAGGGCGTATGCGTTTTTTCCTGAATATATTCAGGAAAAAACGCATACGCCCTTTTTGGCCAACCAAGCAAGCTTGCAAAGGAAATCTGCACTACAATGAAGTCTCACTTCCCCCCCCCCCCGGTCAAAAGGGCCATCTGAAAAAAGTGTAAAATCCAGAAAGGCAGGACAGGCCATGGAGAACTGGGAGCCTTGTTATGCTGATGGGCGGGATGTCAATTGCCAACAGACACTCGGGAGAAGTGTATGGTGTTTCCTGAAACATCTAAAAAACAAAGCAACAGAGCCTAGGGCACTTCCACTTATGGTCCTATAGCTTAGGGAAATTAAAATCAAAAAGATACAGCCACCCCAATGTTTGGGACGCCTCTGTTTACAAGAACCTCGTTTACCGTACAAGTTCAATATCACAGAAAGTGAAAAATGGATAAAGAACTTGTGGTACTTACGTACAATGCAGTATCACTCAGCAGTGAAATCTATGTCATCAGGCCCGTAGCAGCACAATGAGTGGATTCAGGTACGATGATTCTAACTGAAATAAGTCACACAGAAAAAGAAACATCATAAGATATCAGTAATACACGGAATGTAATCTTGGCTACACAGGAACTAAATTACAGAACAGAACAGGGTCTCAAAGTTAGAAAACCAACTTATGCTTGTTTAAGGGTAAAGGTGAGTTGGGGTGCTGCATAAAACCAGAGATTGAAATGAGCACAGATAAAGTTCCTTAAGCCAAATATGGAATAGACAAGAGCTACTCCTTGCTCAACGAAATGGACTCAACACCGCATATTAAACGCCTAAGAATGTACCTGACTCTTAAGTATCTTAAAACCTATGGATTGCTATGTCTCCGAAAGAGAATCAAGCATGTGTACAGGGACATAAACGCAGCAGTGATAGGATTGGAGAGGTTCGGTGAGCAAATGAAGACCCTTTGAAGTCATATTGCATGGTACCCATTCCACGGGTTTCAACTACCCAGGTTTAAGGTATTCTTCCTTCAGCTAAAACATGCATGTGGAACCTAGAGTATAATCAACCATGCGATCGGGAGACGTGTTCAAATATGTCTCAGTTTTCGTACCCTGGTACTCGGGTGCAACATTCCAGACGCTTTACTAACACTCTCCCGACTTGGAGAGTCAGTCCCTTTAACCTCCTGTTTGGCCCAGTTTGCAATTTCTGCGGAAGATGAACAGGAATAGCGAGAACCAATGAGAGACTAGCGGGAAGTGTCTGGACGAGCAAATTTAACTCTCATTTCCCACCAGGAAGAGGAAATAACCAAAGGCTCAGCGTGCCGTGCCGGAACCAGATTAGCGCCTGAAGGCATCCTGCGGTGTTGCGGCCAGCTCACAAGAAAACGAGTTGAAGAAAGGAGCTCAGGGCCACTGTAATTCACAAACCTGCAGAGTTATAAATGACAACTATCGTCCAAAAATATACTGAAGTAAGGCTGCCAAGAGGACTTGAAAGCGGGGCAGAATTGCAGGAAACCGATTTCAGGAGGTAGACTGGAATTGCATTGAAAGCATAGGAAAAGAGGCAGAACGTCCACAATGATGCACTTGGCCAAAAAGGGCGTATGTGTTTTTTCCTGAATATATTCAGGAAAAAACGCATACGCCCTTTTTGGCCAACCAAGCAAGCTTGCAAAGGAAA
Source organism: Globicephala melas (assembly GCF_963455315.2). Classification (NCBI taxonomy): domain Eukaryota; kingdom Metazoa; phylum Chordata; class Mammalia; order Artiodactyla; family Delphinidae; genus Globicephala; species Globicephala melas. The sequence continues at coordinate 251,029 of NW_027207408.1, forward strand.
TCTGCACTACAATGAAGTCTCACTTCCCCCCGGTCAAAAGGGCCATCTGAAAAAAGTGTAAAATCCAGAAAGGCAGGACAGGCCATGGAGAACTGGGAGCCTTGTTATGCTGATGGGCGGGATGTCAATTGCCAACAGACACTCGGGAGAAGTGTATGGTGTTTCCTGAAACATCTAAAAAACAAAGCAACAGAGCCTAGGGCACTTCCACTTATGGTCCTATAGCTTAGGGAAATTAAAATAAAAAAGATACAGCCACCCCAATGTTTGGGACGCCTCTGTTTACAAGAACCTCATTTACCGTACAAGTTCAATATCACAGAAAGTGAAAAATGGATAAAGAACTTGTGGTACTTACGTACAATGCAGTATCACTCAGCAGTGAAATCTATGTCATCAGGCCCGTAGCAGCACAATGAGTGGATTCAGGTACGATGATTCTAACTGAAATAAGTCACACAGAAAAAGAAACATCATAAGATATCAGTAATACACGGAATGTAAACTTGGCTACACAGGAACTGAATTACAGAACAGAACAGGGTCTCAAATTTAGAAAACCAACTTATGCTTGTTTAAGGGTAAAGGTGAGTTGGGGTGCTGCATAAAACCAGAGATTGAAATGAGCACAGATAAAGTTCCTTAAGCCAAATATGGAATAGACAAGAGCTACTCCTTGCTCAACGAAATGGACTCAACACCGCATATTAAACGCCTAAGAATGTACCTGACTCTTAAGTATCTTAAAACCGATGGATTGCTATGTCTCCGAAAGAGAATCAAGCATGTGTACAGGGACATAAACGCAGCAGTGATAGGATTGGAGAGGTTCGGTGAGCAAATGAAGACCCTTTGAAGTCATATTGCATGGTACCCATTCCACGGGTTTCAACTACCCAGGTTTAAGGTATTCTTCCTTCAGCTAAAACATGCATGTGGAACGTAGAGTATAATCAACCATGTGATCGGGAGACGTGTTCAAATATGTCTCAGTTTTCGTACCCTGGTACTCGGGTGCAACATTCCAGACGCTTTACTAACACTCTCCCGACTTGGAGAGTCAGTCCCTTTAACCTCCTGTTTGGCCCAGTTTGCAATTTCTGCGGAAGATGAACAGGAATAGCGAGAATCAATGAGAGACTAGCTGGAGGTGTCTGGACGGGCAAATTTAACTCTCATTTCCCACCAGGAAGAGGAAATAACCAAAGGCTCAGCGTGCCGTGCCGGAACCAGATTAGGGCCTGAAGCCATCCTGCGGTGTTGCGGCCAGCTCACAAGAAAACGAGTTGAAGAAAGGAGCTCAGGGGCACTGTAATTCACAAACCTGCAGAGTTATAAATGACAACTATCGTCCAAAAATATACTGAAGTAAGGCTGCCAAGAGGACTTGAAAGCGGGGCAGAATTGCAGGAAACCGATTTCAGGAGGTAGACTGGAATTGCATTGAAAGCATAGGAAAAGAGGCAGAACGTCCACAATGATGCACTTGGCCAAAAAGGGCGTATGCGTTTTTTCCTGAATATATTCAGGAAAAAACGCATACGCCCTTTTTGGCCAACCAAGCAAGCTTGCAAAGGAAATCTGCACTACAATGAAGTCTCACTTCCCCCCCCCCCCGGTCAAAAGGGCCATCTGAAAAAAGTGTAAAATCCAGAAAGGCAGGACAGGCCATGGAGAACTGGGAGCCTTGTTATGCTGATGGGCGGGATGTCAATTGCCAACAGACACTCGGGAGAAGTGTATGGTGTTTCCTGAAACATCTAAAAAACAAAGCAACAGAGCCTAGGGCACTTCCACTTATGGTCCTATAGCTTAGGGAAATTAAAATCAAAAAGATACAGCCACCCCAATGTTTGGGACGCCTCTGTTTACAAGAACCTCGTTTACCGTACAAGTTCAATATCACAGAAAGTGAAAAATGGATAAAGAACTTGTGGTACTTACGTACAATGCAGTATCACTCAGCAGTGAAATCTATGTCATCAGGCCCGTAGCAGCACAATGAGTGGATTCAGGTACGATGATTCTAACTGAAATAAGTCACACAGAAAAAGAAACATCATAAGATATCAGTAATACACGGAATGTAAACTTGGCTACACAGGAACTGAATTACAGAACAGAACAGGGTCTCAAATTTAGAAAACCAACTTATGCTTGTTTAAGGGTAAAGGTGAGTTGGGGTGCTGCATAAAACCAGAGATTGAAATGAGCACAGATAAAGTTCCTTAAGCCAAATATGGAATAGACAAGAGCTACTCCTTGCTCAACGAAATGGACTCAACACCGCATATTAAACGCCTAAGAATGTACCTGACTCTTAAGTATCTTAAAACCTATGGATTGCTATGTCTCCGAAAGAGAATCAAGCATGTGTACAGGGACATAAACGCAGCAGTGATAGGATTGGAGAGGTTCGGTGAGCAAATGAAGACCCTTTGAAGTCATATTGCATGGTACCCATTCCACGGGTTTCAACTACCCAGGTTTAAGGTATTCTTCCTTCAGCTAAAACATGCATGTGGAACCTAGAGTATGATCAACCATGTGATCGGGAGACGTGTTCAAATATGTCTCAGTTTTCGTACCCTGGTACTCGGGTGCAACATTCCAGACGCTTTACTAACACTCTCCCGACTTGGAGAGTCAGTCCCTTTAACCTCCTGTTTGGCCCAGTTTGCAATTTCTGCGGAAGATGAACAGGAATAGCGAGAACCAATGAGAGACTAGCTGGAGGTGTCTGGACGGGCAAATTTAACTCTCATTTCCCACCAGGAAGAGGAAATAACCAAAGGCTCAGCGTGCCGTGCCGGAACCAGATTAGGGCCTGAAGCCATCCTGCGGTGTTGCGGCCAGCTCACAAGAAAACGAGTTGAAGAAAGGAGCTCAGGGGCACTGTAATTCACAAACCTGCAGAGTTATAAATGACAACTATCGTCCAAAAATATACTGAAGTAAGGCTGCCAAGAGGACTTGAAAGCGGGGCAGAATTGCAGGAAACCGATTTCAGGAGGTAGACTGGAATTGCATTGAAAGCATAGGAAAAGAGGCAGAACGTCCACAATGATGCACTTGGCCAAAAAGGGCGTATGCGTTCTTTCCTGAATATATTCAGGAAAAAACGCATACGCCCTTTTTGGCCAACCAAGCAAGCTTGCAAAGGAAATCTGCACTACAATGAAGTCTCACTTCCCCCCGGTCAAAAGGGCCATCTGAAAAAAGTGTAAAATCCAGAAAGGCAGGACAGGCCATGGAGAACTGGGAGCCTTGTTATGCTGATGGGCGGGATGTCAATTGCCAACAGACACTCGGGAGAAGTGTATGGTGTTTCCTGAAACATCTAAAAAACAAAGCAACAGAGCCTAGGGCACTTCCACTTATGGTCCTATAGCTTAGGGAAATTAAAATCAAAAAGATACAGCCACCCCAATGTTTGGGACGCCTCTGTTTACAAGAACCTCGTTTACCGTACAAGTTCAATATCACAGAAAGTGAAAAATGGATAAAGAACTTGTGGTACTTACGTACAATGCAGTATCACTCAGCAGTGAAATCTATGTCATCAGGCCCGTAGCAGCACAATGAGTGGATTCAGGTACGATGATTCTAACTGAAATAAGTCACACAGAAAAAGAAACATCATAAGATATCAGTAATACACGGAATGTAAACTTGGCTACACAGGAACTGAATTACAGAACAGAACAGGGTCTCAAATTTAGAAAACCAACTTATGCTTGTTTAAGGGTAAAGGTGAGTTGGGGTGCTGCATAAAACCAGAGATTGAAATGAGCACAGATAAAGTTCCTTAAGCCAAATATGGAATAGACAAGAGCTACTCCTTGCTCAACGAAATGGACTCAACACCGCATATTAAACGCCTAAGAATGTACCTGACTCTTAAGTATCTTAAAACCTATGGATTGCTATGTCTCCGAAAGACAATCAAGCATGTGTACAGGGACATAAACGCAGCAGTGATAGGATTGGAGAGGTTCGGTGAGCAAATGAAGACCTTTTGAAGTCATATTGCATGGTACCCATTCCACGGGTTTCAACTACCCAGGTTTAAGGTATTCTTCCTTCAGCTAAAACATGCATGTGGAACCTAGAGTATGATCAACCATGTGATCGGGAGACGTGTTCAAATATGTCTCAGTTTTCGTACCCTGGTACTCGGGTGCAACATTCCAGACGCTTTACTAACACTCTCCCGACTTGGAGAGTCAGTCCCTTTAACCTCCTGTTTGGCCCAGTTTGCAATTTCTGCGGAAGATGAACAGGAATAGCGAGAACCAATGAGAGACTAGCTGGAGGTGTCTGGACGGGCAAATTTAACTCTCATTTCCCACCAGGAAGAGGAAATAACCAAAGGCTCAGCGTGCCGTGCCGGAACCAGATTAGGGCCTGAAGCCATCCTGCGGTGTTGCGGCCAGCTCACAAGAAAACGAGTTGAAGAAAGGAGCTCAGGGGCACTGTAATTCACAAACCTGCAGAGTTATAAATGACAACTATCGTCCAAAAATATACTGAAGTAAGGCTGCCAAGAGGACTTGAAAGCGGGGCAGAATTGCAGGAAACCGATTTCAGGAGGTAGACTGGAATTGCATTGAAAGCATAGGAAAAGAGGCAGAACGTCCACAATGATGCACTTGGCCAAAAAGGGCGTATGCGTTTTTTCCTGAATATATTCAGGAAAAAACGCATACGCCCTTTTTGGCCAACCAAGCAAGCTTGCAAAGGAAATCTGCACTACAATGAAGTCTCACTTCCCCCCCCCCCCGGTCAAAAGGGCCATCTGAAAAAAGTGTAAAATCCAGAAAGGCAGGACAGGCCATGGAGAACTGGGAGCCTTGTTATGCTGATGGGCGGGATGTCAATTGCCAACAGACACTCGGGAGAAGTGTATGGTGTTTCCTGAAACATCTAAAAAACAAAGCAACAGAGCCTAGGGCACTTCCACTTATGGTCCTATAGCTTAGGGAAATTAAAATCAAAAAGATACAGCCACCCCAATGTTTGGGACGCCTCTGTTTACAAGAACCTCGTTTACCGTACAAGTTCAATATCACAGAAAGTGAAAAATGGATAAAGAACTTGTGGTACTTACGTACAATGCAGTATCACTCAGCAGTGAAATCTATGTCATCAGGCCCGTAGCAGCACAATGAGTGGATTCAGGTACGATGATTCTAACTGAAATAAGTCACACAGAAAAAGAAACATCATAAGATATCAGTAATACACGGAATGTAATCTTGGCTACACAGGAACTAAATTACAGAACAGAACAGGGTCTCAAAGTTAGAAAACCAACTTATGCTTGTTTAAGGGTAAAGGTGAGTTGGGGTGCTGCATAAAACCAGAGATTGAAATGAGCACAGATAAAGTTCCTTAAGCCAAATATGGAATAGACAAGAGCTACTCCTTGCTCAACGAAATGGACTCAACACCGCATATTAAACGCCTAAGAATGTACCTGACTCTTAAGTATCTTAAAACCTATGGATTGCTATGTCTCCGAAAGAGAATCAAGCATGTGTACAGGGACATAAACGCAGCAGTGATAGGATTGGAGAGGTTCGGTGAGCAAATGAAGACCCTTTGAAGTCATATTGCATGGTACCCATTCCACGGGTTTCAACTACCCAGGTTTAAGGTATTCTTCCTTCAGCTAAAACATGCATGTGGAACCTAGAGTATAATCAACCATGCGATCGGGAGACGTGTTCAAATATGTCTCAGTTTTCGTACCCTGGTACTCGGGTGCAACATTCCAGACGCTTTACTAACACTCTCCCGACTTGGAGAGTCAGTCCCTTTAACCTCCTGTTTGGCCCAGTTTGCAATTTCTGCGGAAGATGAACAGGAATATCGAGAACCAATGAGAGACTAGCTGGAAGTGTCTGGACGAGCAAATTTAACTCTCATTTCCCACCAGGAAGAGGAAATAACCAAAGGCTCAGCGTGCCGTGCCGGAACCAGATTAGCGCCTGAAGGCATCCTGCGGTGTTGCGGCCAGCTCACAAGAAAACGAGTTGAAGAAAGGAGCTCAGGGGCACTGTAATTCACAAACCTGCAGAGTTATAAATGACAACTATCGTCCAAAAATATACTGAAGTAAGGCTGCCAAGAGGACTTGAAAGCGGGGCAGAATTGCAGGAAACCGATTTCAGGAGGTAGACTGGAATTGCATTGAAAGCATAGGAAAAGAGGCAGAACGTCCACAATGATGCACTTGGCCAAAAAGGGCGTATGTGTTTTTTCCTGAATATATTCAGGAAAAAACGCATACGCCCTTTTTGGCCAACCAAGCAAGCTTGCAAAGGAAATCTGCACTACAATGAAGTCTCACTTCCCCCCGGTCAAAAGGGCCATATGAAAAAAGTGTAAAATCCAGAAAGGCAGGACAGGCCATGGAGAACTGGGAGCCTTGTTATGCTGATGGGCGGGATGTCAATTGCCAACAGACACTCGGGAGAAGTGTATGGTGTTTCCTGAAACATCTAAAAAACAAAGCAACAGAGCCTAGGCCACTTCCACTTATGGTCCTATAGCTTAGGGAAATTAAAATCAAAAAGACACAGCCACCCCAATGTTTGGGACGCCTCTGTTTACAAGAACCTCATTTACCGTACAAGTTCAATATCACAGAAAGTGAAAAATGGATAAAGAACTTGTGGTACTTACGTACAATGCAGTATCACTCAGCAGTGAAATCTATGTCATCAGGCCCGTAGCAGCACAATGAGTGGATTCAGGTACGATGATTCTAACTGAAATAAGTCACACAGAAAAAGAAACATCATAAGATATCAGTAATACACGGAATGTAAACTTGGCTACACAGGAACTGAATTACAGAACAGAACAGGGTCTCAAATTTAGAAAACCAACTTATGCTTGTTTAAGGGGAAAGGTGAGTTGGGGTGCTGCATAAAACCAGAGATTGAAATGAGCACAGATAAAGTTCCTTAAGCCAAATATGGAATAGACAAGAGCTACTCCTTGCTCAACGAAATGGACTCAACACCGCATATTAAACGCCTAAGAATGTACCTGACTCTTAAGTATCTTAAAACCGATGGATTGCTATGTCTCCGAAAGAGAATCAAGCATGTGTACAGGGACATAAACGCAGCAGTGATAGGATTGGAGAGGTTCGGTGAGCAAATGAAGACCCTTTGAAGTCATATTGCATGGTACCCATTCCACGGGTTTCAACTACCCAGGTTTAAGGTATTCTTCCTTCAGCTAAAACATGCATGTGGAACGTAGAGTATAATCAACCATGTGATCGGGAGACGTGTTCAAATATGTCTCAGTTTTCGTACCCTGGTACTCGGGTGCAACATTCCAGACGGTTTACTAACACTCTCCCGACTTGGAGAGTCAGTCCCTTTAACCTCCTGTTTGGCCCAGTTTGCAATTTCTGCGGAAGATGAACAGGAATAGCGAGAACCAATGAGAGACTAGCTGGAGGTGTCTGGACGGGCAAATTTAACTCTCATTTCCCACCAGGAAGAGGAAATAACCAAAGGCTCAGCGTGCCGTGCCGGAACCAGATTAGGGCCTGAAGCCATCCTGCGGTGTTGCGGCCAGCTCACAAGAAAACGAGTTGAAGAAAGGAGCTCAGGGGCACTGTAATTCACAAACCTGCAGAGTTATAAATGACAACTATCGTCCAAAAATATACTGAAGTAAGGCTGCCAAGAGGACTTGAAAGCGGGGCAGAATTGCAGGAAACCGATTTCAGGAGGTAGACTGGAATTGCATTGAAAGCATAGGAAAAGAGGCAGAACGTCCACAATGATGCACTTGGCCAAAAAGGGCGTATGCGTTTTTTCCTGAATATATTCAGGAAAAAACGCATACGCCCTTTTTGGCCAACCAAGCAAGCTTGCAAAGGAAATCTGCACTACAATGAAGTCTCACTTCCCCCCCCCCCGGTCAAAAGGGCCATCTGAAAAAAGTGTAAAATCCAGAAAGGCAGGACAGGCCATGGAGAACTGGGAGCCTTGTTATGCTGATGGGCGGGATGTAAATTGCCAACAGACACTCGGGAGAAGTGTATGGTGTTTCCTGAAACATCTAAAAAACAAAGCAACAGAGCCTAGGGCACTTCCACTTATGGTCCTATAGCTTAGGGAAATTAAAATCAAAAAGATACAGCCACCCCAATGTTTGGGACGCCTCTGTTTACAAGAACCTCGTTTACCGTACAAGTTCAATATCACAGAAAGTGAAAAATGGATAAAGAACTTGTGGTACTTACGTACAATGCAGTATCACTCAGCAGTGAAATCTATGTCATCAGGCCCGTAGCAGCACAATGAGTGGATTCAGGTACGATGATTCTAACTGAAATAAGTCACACAGAAAAAGAAACATCATAAGATATCAGTAATACACGGAATGTAAACTTGGCTACACAGGAACTGAATTACAGAACAGAACAGGGTCTCAAATTTAGAAAACCAACTTATGCTTGTTTAAGGGGAAAGGTGAGTTGGGGTGCTGCATAAAACCAGAGATTGAAATGAGCACAGATAAAGTTCCTTAAGCCAAATATGGAATAGACAAGAGCTACTCCTTGCTCAACGAAATGGACTCAACACCCCATATTAAACGCCTAAGAATGTACCTGACTCTTAAGTATCTTAAAACCTATGGATTGCTATGTCTCCGAAAGACAATCAAGCATGTGTACAGGGACATAAACGCAGCAGTGATAGGATTGGAGAGGTTCGGTGAGCAAATGAAGACCCTTTGAAGTCATATTGCATGGTAACCATTCCACGGGTTTCAACTACCCAGGTTTAAGGTATTCTTCCTTCAGCTAAAACATGCATGTGGAACCTAGAGTATGATCAACCATGTGATCGGGAGACGTGTTCAAATATGTCTCAGTTTTCGTACCCTGGTACTCGGGTGCAACATTCCAGACGCTTTACTAACACTCTCCCGACTTGGAGAGTCAGTCCCTTTAACCTCCTGTTTGGCCCAGTTTGCAATTTCTGCGGAAGATGAACAGGAATAGCGAGAACCAATGAGAGACTAGCTGGAGGTGTCTGGACGGGCAAATTTAACTCTCATTTCCCACCAGGAAGAGGAAATAACCAAAGGCTCAGCGTGCCGTGCCGGAACCAGATTAGGGCCTGAAGGCATCCTGCAGTGTTGCGGCCAGCTCACAAGAAAACGAGTTGAAGAAAGGAGCTCAGGGGCACTGTAATTCACAAACCTGCAGAGTTATAAATGACAACTATCGTCCAAAAATATACTGAAGTAAGGCTGCCAAGAGGACTTGAAAGCGGGGCAGAATTGCAGGAAACTGATTTCAGGAGGTAGACTGGAATTGCATTGAAAGCATAGGAAAAGAGGCAGAACGTCCACAATGATGCACTTGGCCAAAAAGGGCGTATGCGTTTTTTCCTGAATATATTCAGGAAAAAACGCATACGCCCTTTTTGGCCAACCAAGCAAGCTTGCAAAGGAAATCTGCACTACAATGAAGTCTCACTTCCCCCCGGTCAAAAGGGCCATCTGAAAAAAGTGTAAAATCCAGAAAGGCAGGACAGGCCATGGAGAACTGGGAGCCTTGTTATGCTGATGGGCGGGATGTAAGTTGCCAACAGACACTCAGGAGAAGTGTATGGTGTTTCCTGAAACATCTAAAAAACAAAGCAACAGAGCCTAGGGCACTTCCACTTATGGTCCTATAGCTTAGGGAAATTAAAATCAAAAAGATACAGCCACCCCAATGTTTGGGACGCCTCTGTTTACAAGAACCTCGTTTACCGTACAAGTTCAATATCACAGAAAGTGAAAAATGGATAAAGAACTTGTGGTACTTACGTACAATGCAGTATCACTCAGCAGTGAAATCTATGTCATCAGGCCCGTAGCAGCACAATGAGTGGATTCAGGTACGATGATTCTAACTGAAATAAGTCACACAGAAAAAGAAACATCATAAGATATCAGTAATACACGGAATGTAAACTTGGCTACACAGGAACTGAATTACAGAACAGAACAGGGTCTCAAATTTAGAAAACCAACTTATGCTTGTTTAAGGGGAAAGGTGAGTTGGGGTGCTGCATAAAACCAGAGATTGAAATGAGCACAGATAAAGTTCCTTAAGCCAAATATGGAATAGACAAGAGCTACTCCTTGCTCAACGAAATGGACTCAACACCGCATATTAAACGCCTAAGAATGTACCTGACTCTTAAGTATCTTAAAACCGATGGATTGCTATGTCTCCGAAAGAGAATCAAGCATGTGTACAGGGACATAAACGCAGCAGTGATAGGATTGGAGAGGTTCGGTGAGCAAATGAAGACCCTTTGAAGTCATATTGCATGGTACCCATTCCACGGGTTTCAACTACCCAGGTTTAAGGTATTCTTCCTTCAGCTAAAACATGCATGTGGAACCTAGAGTATGATCAACCATGTGATCGGGAGACGTGTTCAAATATGTCTCAGTTTTCGTACCCTGGTACTCGGGTGCAACATTCCAGACGCTTTACTAACACTCTCCCGACTTGGAGAGTCAGTCCCTTTAACCTCCTGTTTGGCCCAGTTTGCAATTTCTGCGGAAGATGAACAGGAATAGCGAGAACCAATGAGAGACTAGCTGGAGGTGTCTGGACGGGCAAATTTAACTCTCATTTCCCACCAGGAAGAGGAAATAACCAAAGGCTCAGCGTGCCGTGCCGGAACCAGATTAGGGCCTGAAGCCATCCTGCGGTGTTGCGGCCAGCTCACAAGAAAACGAGTTGAAGAAAGGAGCTCAGGGGCACTGTAATTCACAAACCTGCAGAGTTATAAATGACAACTATCGTCCAAAAATATACTGAAGTAAGGCTGCCAAGAGGACTTGAAAGCGGGACAGAATTGCAGGAAACCGATTTCAGGAGGTAGACTGGAATTGCATTGAAAGCATAGGAAAAGAGGCAGAACGTCCACAATGATGCACTTGGCCAAAAAGGGCGTATGCGTTTTTTCCTGAATATATTCAGGAAAAAACGCATACGCCCTTTTTGGCCAACCAAGCAAACTTGCAAAGGAAATCTGCACTACAATGAAGTCTCACTTCCCCCCCCCCCCGGTCAAAAGGGCCATCTGAAAAAAGTGTAAAATCCAGAAAGGCAGGACAGGCCATGGAGAACTGGGAGCCTTGTTATGCTGATGGGCGGGATGTCAATTGCCAACAGACACTCGGGAGAAGTGTATGGTGTTTCCTGAAACATCTAAAAAACAAAGCAACAGAGCCTAGGGCACTTCCACTTATGGTCCTATAGCTTAGGGAAATTAAAATCAAAAAGATACAGCCACCCCAATGTTTGGGACGCCTCTGTTTACAAGAACCTCGTTTACCGTACAAGTTCAATATCACAGAAAGTGAAAAATGGATAAAGAACTTGTGGTACTTACGTACAATGCAGTATCACTCAGCAGTGAAATCTATGTCATCAGGCCCGTAGCAGCACAATGAGTGGATTCAGGTACGATGATTCTAACTGAAATAAGTCACACAGAAAAAGAAACATCATAAGATATCAGTAATACACGGAATGTAAACTTGGCTACACAGGAACTGAATTACAGAACAGAACAGGGTCTCAAATTTAGAAAACCAACTTATGCTTGTTTAAGGGTAAAGGTGAGTTGGGGTGCTGCATAAAACCAGAGATTGAAATGAGCACAGATAAAGTTCCTTAAGCCAAATATGGAATAGACAAGAGCTACTCCTTGCTCAACGAAATGGACTCAACACCGCATATTAAACGCCTAAGAATGTACCTGATTCTTAAGTATCTTAAAACCGATGGATTGCTATGTCTCCGAAAGAGAATCAAGCATGTGTACAGGGACATAAACGCAGCAGTGATAGGATTGGAGAGGTTCGGTGAGCAAATGAAGACCCTTTGAAGTCATATTGCATGGTACCCATTCCACGGGTTTCAACTACCCAGGTTTAAGGTATTCTTCCTTCAGCTAAAACATGCATGTGGAACCTAGAATATGATCAACCATGTGATCGGGAGACGTGTTCAAATATGTCTCAGTTTTCGTACCCTGGTACTCGGGTGCAACATTCCAGACGCTTTACTAACACTCTCCCCACTTGGAGAGTCAGTCCCTTTAACCTCCTGTTTGGCCCAGTTTGCAATTTCTGCGGAAGATGAACAGGAATAGCGAGAACCAATGAGAGACTAGCTGGAGGTGTCTGGACGGGCAAATTTAACTCTCATTTCCCACCAGGAAGAGGAAATAACCAAAGGCTCAGCGTGCCGTGCCGGAACCAGATTAGGGCCTGAAGCCATCCTGCGGTGTTGCGGCCAGCTCACAAGAAAACGAGTTGAAGAAAGGAGCTCAGGGGCACTGTAATTCACAAACCTGCAGAGTTATAAATGACAACTATCGTCCAAAAATATACTGAAGTAAGGCTGCCAAGAGGACTTGAAAGCGGGGCAGAATTGCAGGAAACCGATTTCAGGAGGTAGACTGGAATTGCATTGAAAGCATAGGAAAAGAGGCAGAACGTCCACAATGATGCACTTGGCCAAAAAGGGCGTATGCGTTTTTTCCTGAATATATTCAGGAAAAAACGCATACGCCCTTTTTGGCCAACCAAGCAAGCTTGCAAAGGAAATCTGCACTACAATGAAGTCTCACTTCCCCCCGGTCAAAAGGGCCATCTGAAAAAAGTGTAAAATCCAGAAAGGCAGGACAGGCCATGGAGAACTGGGAGCCTTGTTATGCTGATGGGCGGGATGTAAATTGCCAACAGACACTCGGGAGAAGTGTATGGTGTTTCCTGAAACATCTAAAAAACAAAGCAACAGAGCCTAGGGCACTTCCACTTATGGTCCTATAGCTTAGGGAAATTAAAATCAAAGAGATACAGCCACCCCAATGTTTGGGACGCCTCTGTTTACAAGAACCTCGTTTACCGTACAAGTTCAATATCACAGAAAGTGAAAAATGGATAAAGAACTTGTGGTACTTACGTACAATGCAGTATCACTCAGCAGTGAAATCTATGTCATCAGGCCCGTAGCAGCACAATGAGTGGATTCAGGTACGATGATTCTAACTGAAATAAGTCACACAGAAAAAGAAACATCATAAGATATCAGTAATACACGGAATGTAAACTTGGCTACACAGGAACTGAATTACAGAACAGAACAGGGTCTCAAATTTAGAAAACCAACTTATGCTTGTTTAAGGGTAACGGTGAGTTGGGGTGCTGCATAAAACCAGAGATTGAAATGAGCACAGATAAAGTTCCTTAAGCCAAATATGGAATAGACAAGAGCTACTCCTTGCTCAACGAAATGGACTCAACACCGCATATTAAACGCCTAAGAATGTACCTGACTCTTAAGTATCTTAAAACCGATGGATTGCTATGTCTCCGAAAGAGAATCAAGCGTGTGTACAGGGACATAAACGGAGCAGTGATAGGATTGGAGAGGTTCGGTGAGCAAATGAAGACCCTTTGAAGTCATATTGCATGGTACCCATTCCACGGGTTTCAACTACCCAGGTTTAAGGTATTCTTCCTTCAGCTAAAACATGCATGTGGAACCTAGAGTATGATCAACCATGTGATCGGGAGACGTGTTCAAATATGTCTCAGTTTTCGTACCCTGGTACTCGGGTGCAACATTCCAGACGCTTTACTAACACTCTCCCGACTTGGAGAGTCAGTCCCTTTAACCTCCTGTTTGGCCCAGTTTGCAATTTCTGCGGAAGATGAACAGGAATAGCGAGAACCAATGAGAGACTAGCTGGAGGTGTCTGGACGGGCAAATTTAACTCTCATTTCCCACCAGGAAGAGGAAATAACCAAAGGCTCAGCGTGCCGTGCCGGAACCAGATTAGGGCCTGAAGCCATCCTGCGGTGTTGCGGCCAGCTCACAAGAAAACGAGTTGAAGAAAGGAGCTCAGGGGCACTGTAATTCACAAACCTGCAGAGTTATAAATGACAACTATCGTCCAAAAATATACTGAAGTAAGGCTGCCAAGAGGACTTGAAAGCGGGGCAGAATTGCAGGAAACCGATTTCAGGAGGTAGACTGGAATTGCATTGAAAGCATAGGAAAAGAGGCAGAACGTCCACAATGATGCACTTGGCCAAAAAGGGCGTATGCGTTTTTTCCTGAATATATTCAGGAAAAAACGCATACGCCCTTTTTGGCCAACCAAGCAAGCTTGCAAAGGAAATCTGCACTACAATGAAGTCTCACTTCCCCCCGGTCAAAAGGGCCATCTGAAAAAAGTGTAAAATCCAGAAAGGCAGGACAGGCCATGGAGAACTGGGAGCCTTGTTATGCTGATGGGCGGGATGTAAATTGCCAACAGACACTCGGGAGAAGTGTATGGTGTTTCCTGAAACATCTAAAAAACAAAGCAACAGAGCCTAGGGCACTTCCACTTATGGTCCTATAGCTTAGGGAAATTAAAATCAAAGAGATACAGCCACCCCAATGTTTGGGACGCCTCTGTTTACAAGAACCTCGTTTACCGTACAAGTTCAATATCACAGAAAGTGAAAAATGGATAAAGAACTTGTGGTACTTACGTACAATGCAGTATCACTCAGCAGTGAAATCTATGTCATCAGGCCCGTAGCAGCACAATGAGTGGATTCAGGTACGATGATTCTAACTGAAATAAGTCACACAGAAAAAGAAACATCATAAGATATCAGTAATACACGGAATGTAAACTTGGCTACACAGGAACTGAATTACAGAACAGAACAGGGTCTCAAATTTAGAAAACCAACTTATGCTTGTTTAAGGGTAACGGTGAGTTGGGGTGCTGCATAAAACCAGAGATTGAAATGAGCACAGATAAAGTTCCTTAAGCCAAATATGGAATAGACAAGAGCTACTCCTTGCTCAACGAAATGGACTCAACACCGCATATTAAACGCCTAAGAATGTACCTGACTCTTAAGTATCTTAAAACCGATGGATTGCTATGTCTCCGAAAGAGAATCAAGCGTGTGTACAGGGACATAAACGGAGCAGTGATAGGATTGGAGAGGTTCGGTGAGCAAATGAAGACCCTTTGAAGTCATATTGCATGGTACCCATTCCACGGGTTTCAACTACCCAGGTTTAAGGTATTCTTCCTTCAGCTAAAACATGCATGTGGAACCTAGAGTATGATCAACCATGTGATCGGGAGACGTGTTCAAATATGTCTCAGTTTTTGTACCCTGGTACTCGGGTGCAACATTCCAGACGCTTTACTAACACTCTCCCGACTTGGAGAGTCAGTCCCTTTAACCTCCTGTTTGGCCCAGTTTGCAATTTCTGCGGAAGATGAACAGGAATAGCGAGAACCAATGAGAGACTAGCTGGAGGTGTCTGGACGGGCAAATTTAACTCTCATTTCCCACCAGGAAGAGGAAATAACCAAAGGCTCAGCGTGCCGTGCCGGAACCAGATTAGGGCCTGAAGCCATCCTGCGGTGTTGCGGCCAGCTCACAAGAAAACGAGTTGAAGAAAGGAGCTCAGGGGCACTGTAATTCACAAACCTGCAGAGTTATAAATGACAACTATCGTCCAAAAATATACTGAAGTAAGGCTGCCAAGAGGACTTGAAAGCGGGGCAGAATTGCAGGAAACCGATTTCAGGAGGTAGACTGGAATTGCATTGAAAGCATAGGAAAAGAGGCAGAACGTCCACAATGATGCACTTGGCCAAAAAGGGCGTATGCGTTTTTTCCTGAATATATTCAGGAAAAAACGCATACGCCCTTTTTGGCCAACCAAGCAAGCTTGCAAAGGAAATCTGCACTACAATGAAGTCTCACTTCCCCCCCCCCCGGTCAAAAGGGCCATCTGAAAAAAGTGTAAAATCCAGAAAGGCAGGACAGGCCATGGAGAACTGGGAGCCTTGTTATGCTGATGGGCGGGATGTAAATTGCCAACAGACACTCGGGAGAAGTGTATGGTGTTTCCTGAAACATCTAAAAAACAAAGCAACAGAGCCTAGGGCACTTCCACTTATGGTCCTATAGCTTAGGGAAATTAAAATCAAAAAGATACAGCCACCCCAATGTTTGGGACGCCTCTGTTTACAAGAACCTCGTTTACCGTACAAGTTCAATATCACAGAAAGTGAAAAATGGATAAAGAACTTGTGGTACTTACGTACAATGCAGTATCACTCAGCAGTGAAATCTATGTCATCAGGCCCGTAGCAGCACAATGAGTGGATTCAGGTACGATGATTCTAACTGAAATAAGTCACACAGAAAAAGAAACATCATAAGATATCAGTAATACACGGAATGTAAACTTGGCTACACAGGAACTGAATTACAGAACAGAACAGGGTCTCAAATTTAGAAAACCAACTTATGCTTGTTTAAGGGTAAAGGTGAGTTGGGGTGCTGCATAAAACCAGAGATTGAAATGAGCACAGATAAAGTTCCTTAAGCCAAATATGGAATAGACAAGAGCTACTCCTTGCTCAACGAAATGGACTCAACACCGCATATTAAACGCCTAAGAATGTACCTGACTCTTAAGTATCTTAAAACCGATGGATTGCTATGTCTCCGAAAGAGAATCAAGCATGTGTACAGGGACATAAACGCAGCAGTGATAGGATTGGAGAGGTTCGGTGAGCAAATGAAGACCCTTTGAAGTCATATTGCATGGTACCCATTCCACGGGTTTCAACTACCCAGGTTTAAGGTATTCTTCCTTCAGCTAAAACATGCATGTGTAACCTAGAGTATGATCAACCATGTGATCGGGAGACGTGTTCAAATATGTCTCAGTTTTCGTACCCTGGTACTCGGGTGCAACATTCCAGACGCTTTACTAACACTCTCCCGACTTGGAGAGTCAGTCCCTTTAACCTCCTGTTTGGCCCAGTTTGCAATTTCTGCGGAAGATGAACAGGAATAGCGAGAACCAATGAGAGACTAGCTGGAGGTGTCTGGACGGGCAAATTTAACTCTCATTTCCCACCATGAAGAGGAAATAACCAAAGGCTCAGCGTGCCGTGCCGGAACCAGATTAGGGCCTGAAGCCATCCTGCGGTGTTGCGGCCAGCTCACAAGAAAACGAGTTGGAGAAAGGAGCTCAGGGGCACTGTAATTCACAAACCTGCAGAGTTATAAATGACAACTATCGTCCAAAAATATACTGAAGTAAGGCTGCCAAGAGGACTTGAAAGCGGGGCAGAATTGCAGGAAACCGATTTCAGGAGGTAGACTGGAATTGCATTGAAAGCATAGGAAAAGAGGCAGAACGTCCACAATGATGCACTTGGCCAAAAAGGGCGTATGCGTTTTTTCCTGAATATATTCAGGAAAAAACGCATACGCCCTTTTTGGCCAACCAAGCAAGCTTGCAAAGGAAATCTGCACTACAATGAAGTCTCACTTCCCCCCCCCCCCCGGTCAAAAGGGCCATCTGAAAAAAGTGTAAAATCCAGAAAGGCAGGACAGGCCATGGAGAACTGGGAGCCTTGTTATGCTGATGGGCGGGATGTAAATTGCCAACAGACACTCGGGAGAAGTGTATGGTGTTTCCTGAAACATCTAAAAAACAAAGCAACAGAGCCTAGGGCACTTCCACTTATGGTCCTATAGCTTA
Source organism: Globicephala melas (assembly GCF_963455315.2). Lineage (NCBI taxonomy): Eukaryota > Metazoa > Chordata > Mammalia > Artiodactyla > Delphinidae > Globicephala > Globicephala melas. The sequence goes on from NW_027207408.1 coordinate 268,673, forward strand.
GGGAAATTAAAATCAAAAAGATACAGCCACCCCAATGTTTGGGACGCCTCTGTTTACAAGAACCTCGTTTACCGTACAAGTTCAATATCACAGAAAGTGAAAAATGGATAAAGAACTTGTGGTACTTACGTACAATGCAGTATCACTCAGCAGTGAAATCTATGCCATCAGGCCCGTAGCAGCACAATGAGTGGATTCAGGTACGATGATTCTAACTGAAATAAGTCACACAGAAAAAGAAACATCATAAGATATCAGTAATACACGGAATGTAAACTTGGCTACACAGGAACTGAATTACAGAACAGAACAGGGTCTCAAATTTAGAAAACCAACTTATGCTTGTTTAAGGGTAAAGGTGAGTTGGGGTGCTGCATAAAACCAGAGATTGAAATGAGCACAGATAAAGTTCCTTAAGCCAAATATGGAATAGACAAGAGCTACTCCTTGCTCAATGAAATGGACTCAACACCGCATATTAAACGCCTAAGAATGTACCTGACTCTTAATTATCTTAAAACCGATGGATTGCTATGTCTCCGAAAGAGAATCAAGCATGTGTACAGGGACATAAACGCAGCAGTGATAGGATTGGAGAGGTTCGGTGAGGAAATGAAGACCCTTTGAAGTCATATTGCATGGTACCCATTCCACGGGTTTCAACTACCCAGGTTTAAGGTATTCTTCCTTCAGCTAAAACATGCATGTGGAACCTAGAGTATGATCAACCATGTGATCGGGAGACGTGTTCAAATATGTCTCAGTTTTCGTACCCTGGTACTCGGGTGCAACATTCCAGACGCTTTACTAACACTCTCCCGACTTGGAGAGTCAGTCCCTTTAACATCCTGTTTGGCCCAGTTTGCAATTTCTGCGGAAGATGAACAGGAATAGCGAGAACCAATGAGAGACTAGCTGGAGGTGTCTGGACGGGCAAATTTAACTCTCATTTCCCACCAGGAAGAGGAAATAACCAAAGGCTCAGCGTGCCGTGCCGGAACCAGATTAGGGCCTGAAGCCATCCTGCGGTGTTGCGGCCAGCTCACAAGAAAACGAGTTGAAGAAAGGAGCTCAGGGGCACTGTAATTCACAAACCTGCAGAGTTATAAATGACAACTATCGTCCAAAAATATACTGAAGTAAGGCTGCCAAGAGGACTTGAAAGCGGGGCAGAATTGCAGGAAACCGATTTCAGGAGGTAGACTGGAATTGCATTGAAAGCATAGGAAAAGAGGCAGAACGTCCACAATGATGCACTTGGCCAAAAAGGGCGTATGCGTTTTTTCCTGAATATATTCAGGAAAAAACGCATACGCCCTTTTTGGCCAACCAAGCAAGCTTGCAAAGGAAATCTGCACTACAATGAAGTCTCACTTCCCCCCCCCCCGGTCAAAAGGGCCATCTGAAAAAAGTGTAAAATCCAGAAAGGCAGGACAGGCCATGGAGAACTGGGAGCCTTGTTATGCTGATGGGCGGGATGTAAATTGCCAACAGACACTCGGGAGAAGTGTATGGTGTTTCCTGAAACATCTAAAAAACAAAGCAACAGAGCCTAGGGCACTTCCACTTATGGTCCTATAGCTTAGGGAAATTAAAATCAAAAAGACACAGCCACCCCAATGTTTGGGACGCCTCTGTTTACAAGAACCTCGTTTACCGTACAAGTTCAATATCACAGAAAGTGAAAAATGGATAAAGAACTTGTGGTACTTACGTACAATGCAGTATCACTCAGCAGTGAAATCTATGTCATCAGGCCCGTAGCAGCACAATGAGTGGATTCAGGTACGATGATTCTAACTGAAATAAGTCACACAGAAAAAGAAACATCATAAGATATCAGTAATACACGGAATGTAAACTTGGCTACACAGGAACTGAATTACAGAACAGAACAGGGTCTCAAATTTAGAAAACCAACTTATGCTTGTTTAAGCGTAAAGGTGAGTTGGGGTGCTGCATAAAACCAGAGATTGAAATGAGCACAGATAAAGTTCCTTAAGCCAAATATGGAATAGACAAGAGCTACTCCTTGCTCAACGAAATGGACTCAACACCGCATATTAAACGCCTAAGAATGTACCTGACTCTTAAGTATCTTAAAACCTATGGATTGCTATGTCTCCGAAAGAGAATCAAGCGTGTGTACAGGGACATAAACGCAGCAGTGATAGGATTGGAGAGGTTCGGTGAGCAAATGAAGACCCTTTGAAGTCATATTGCATGGTACCCATTCCACGGGTTTCAACTACCCAGGTTTAAGGTATTCTTCCTTCAGCTAAAACATGCATGTGGAACCTAGAGTATGATCAACCATGTGATCGGGAGACGTGTTCAAATATGTCTCAGTTTTCGTACCCTGGTACTCGGGTGCAACATTCCAGACGCTTTACTAACACTCTCCCGACTTGGAGAGTCAGTCCCTTTAACCTCCTGTTTGGCCCAGTTTGCAATTTCTGCGGAAGATGAACAGGAATAGCGAGAACCAATGAGAGACTAGCTGGAGGTGTCTGGACGGGCAAATTTAACTCTCATTTCCCACCAGGAAGAGGAAATAACCAAAGGCTCAGCGTGCCGTGCCGGAACCAGATTAGGGCCTGAAGCCATCCTGCGGTGTTGCGGCCAGCTCACAAGAAAACGAGTTGAAGAAAGGAGCTCAGGGGCACTGTAATTCACAAACCTGCAGAGTTATAAATGACAACTATCGTCCAAAAATATACTGAAGTAAGGCTGCCAAGAGGACTTGAAAGCGGGGCAGAATTGCAGGAAACCGATTTCAGGAGGTAGACTGGAATTGCATTGAAAGCATAGGAAAAGAGGCAGAACGTCCACAATGATGCACTTGGCCAAAAAGGGCGTATGCGTTTTTTCCTGAATATATTCAGGAAAAAACGCATACGCCCTTTTTGGCCAACCAAGCAAGCTTGCAAAGGAAATCTGCACTACAATGAAGTCTCACTTCCCCCCGGTCAAAAGGGCCATCTGAAAAAAGTGTAAAATCCAGAAAGGCAGGACAGGCCATGGAGAACTGGGAGCCTTGTTATGCTGATGGGCGGGATGTCAATTGCCAACAGACACTGGGGAGAAGTGTATGGTGTTTCCTGAAACATCTAAAAAACAAAGCAACAGAGCCTAGGGCACTTCCACTTATGGTCCTATAGCTTAGGGAAATTAAAATCAAAAAGATACAGCCACCCCAATGTTTGGGACGCCTCTGTTTACAAGAACCTCGTTTACCGTACAAGTTCAATATCACAGAAAGTGAAAAATGGATAAAGAACTTGTGGTACTTACGTACAATGCAGTATCACTCAGCAGTGAAATCTATGTCATCAGGCCCGTAGCAGCACAATGAGTGGATTCAGGTACGATGATTCTAACTGAAATAAGTCACACAGAGAAAGAAACATCATAAGATATCAGTAATACACGGAATGTAAACTTGGCTACACAGGAACTGAATTACAGAACAGAACAGGGTCTCAAATTTAGAAAACCAACTTATGCTTGTTTAAGGGGAAAGGTGAGTTGGGGTGCTGCATAAAACCAGAGATTGAAATGAGCACAGATAAAGTTCCTTAAGCCAAATATGGAATAGACAAGAGCTACTCCTTGCTCAACGAAATGGACTCAACACCGCATATTAAACGCCTAAGAATGTACCTGACTCTTAAGTATCTTAAAACCGATGGATTGCTATGTCTCCGAAAGACAATCAAGCATGTGTACAGGGACATAAACGCAGCAGTGATAGGATTGGAGAGGTTCGGTGAGCAAATGAAGACCCTTTGAAGTCATATTGCATGGTACCCATTCCACGGGTTTCAACTACCCAGGTTTAAGGTATTCTTCCTTCAGCTAAAACATGCATGTGGAACCTAGAGTATGATCAACCATGTGATCGGGAGACGTGTTCAAATATGTCTCAGTTTTCGTACCCTGGTACTCGGGTGCAACATTCCAGACGCTTTACTAACACTCTCCCCACTTGGAGAGTCAGTCCCTTTAACCTCCTGTTTGGCCCAGTTTGCAATTTCTGCGGAAGATGAACAGGAATAGCGAGAACCAATGAGAGACTAGCTGGAGGTGTCTGGACGGGCAAATTTAACTCTCATTTCCCACCAGGAAGAGGAAATAACCAAAGGCTCAGCGTGCCGTGCCGGAACCAGATTAGGGCCTGAAGCCATCCTGCGGTGTTGCGGCCAGCTCACAAGAAAACGAGTTGAAGAAAGGAGCTCAGGGGCACTGTAATTCACAAACCTGCAGAGTTATAAATGACAACTATCGTCCAAAAATATACTGAAGTAAGGCTGCCAAGAGGACTTGAAAGCGGGGCAGAATTGCAGGAAACCGATTTCAGGAGGTAGACTGGAATTGCATTGAAAGCATAGGAAAAGAGGCAGAACGTCCACAATGATGCACTTGGCCAAAAAGGGCGTATGCGTTTTTTCCTGAATATATTCAGGAAAAAACGCATACGCCCTTTTTGGCCAACCAAGCAAGCTTGCAAAGGAAATCTGCACTACAATGAAGTCTCACTTCCCCCCGGTCAAAAGGGCCATCTGAAAAAAGTGTAAAATCCAGAAAGGCAGGACAGGCCATGGAGAACTGGGAGCCTTGTTATGCTGATGGGCGGGATGTAAATTGCCAACAGACACTCGGGAGAAGTGTATGGTGTTTCCTGAAACATCTAAAAAACAAAGCAACAGAGCCTAGGGCACTTCCACTTATGGTCCTATAGCTTAGGGAAATTAAAATCAAAGAGATACAGCCACCCCAATGTTTGGGACGCCTCTGTTTACAAGAACCTCGTTTACCGTACAAGTTCAATATCACAGAAAGTGAAAAATGGATAAAGAACTTGTGGTACTTACGTACAATGCAGTATCACTCAGCAGTGAAATCTATGTCATCAGGCCCGTAGCAGCACAATGAGTGGATTCAGGTACGATGATTCTAACTGAAATAAGTCACACAGAAAAAGAAACATCATAAGATATCAGTAATACACGGAATGTAAACTTGGCTACACAGGAACTGAATTACAGAACAGAACAGGGTCTCAAATTTAGAAAAACAACTTATGCTTGTTTAAGGGGAAAGGTGAGTTGGGGTGCTGCATAAAACCAGAGATTGAAATGAGCACAGATAAAGTTCCTTAAGCCAAATATGGAATAGACAAGAGCTACTCCTTGCTCAACGAAATGGACTCAACACCGCATATTAAACGCCTAAGAATGTACCTGACTCTTAAGTATCTTAAAACCGATGGATTGCTATGTCTCCGAAAGAGAATCAAGCATGTGTACAGGGACATAAACGCAGCAGTGATAGGATTGGAGAGGTTCGGTGAGCAAATGAAGACCCTTTGAAGTCATATTGCATGGTACCCATTCCACGGGTTTCAACTACCCAGGTTTAAGGTATTCTTCCTTCAGCTAAAACATGCATGTGGAACCTAGAGTATGATCAACCATGTGATCGGGAGACGTGTTCAAATATGTCTCAGTTTTCGTACCCTGGTACTCGGGTGCAACATTCCAGACGCTTTACTAACACTCTCCCGACTTGGAGAGTCAGTCCCTTTAACCTCCTGTTTGGCCCAGTTTGCAATTTCTGCGGAAGATGAACAGGAATAGCGAGAACCAATGAGAGACTAGCTGGAGGTGTCTGGACGGGCAAATTTAACTCTCATTTCCCACCAGGAAGAGGAAATAACCAAAGGCTCAGCGTGCCGTGCCGGAACCAGATTAGGGCCTGAAGCCATCCTGCGGTGTTGCGGCCAGCTCACAAGAAAACGAGTTGAAGAAAGGAGCTCAGGGGCACTGTAATTCACAAACCTGCAGAGTTATAAATGACAACTATCGTCCAAAAATATACTGAAGTAAGGCTGCCAAGAGGACTTGAAAGCGGGGCAGAATTGCAGGAAACCGATTTCAGGAGGTAGACTGGAATTGCATTGAAAGCATAGGAAAAGAGGCAGAACGTCCACAATGATGCACTTGGCCAAAAAGGGCGTATGCGTTTTTTCCTGAATATATTCAGGAAAAAACGCATACGCCCTTTTTGGCCAACCAAGCAAGCTTGCAAAGGAAATCTGCACTACAATGAAGTCTCACTTCCCCCCGGTCAAAAGGGCCATCTGAAAAAAGTGTAAAATCCAGAAAGGCAGGACAGGCCATGGAGAACTGGGAGCCTTGTTATGCTGATGGGCGGGATGTAAATTGCCAACAGACACTCAGGAGAAGTGTATGGTGTTTCCTGAAACATCTAAAAAACAAAGCAACAGAGCCTAGGGCACTTCCACTTATGGTCCTATAGCTTAGGGAAATTAAAATCAAAGAGATACAGCCACCCCAATGTTTGGGACGCCTCTGTTTACAAGAACCTCGTTTACCGTACAAGTTCAATATCACAGAAAGTGAAAAATGGATAAAGAACTTGTGGTACTTACGTACAATGCAGTATCACTCAGCAGTGAAATCTATGTCATCAGGCCCGTAGCAGCACAATGAGTGGATTCAGGTACGATGATTCTAACTGAAATAAGTCACACAGAAAAAGAAACATCATAAGATATCAGTAATACACGGAATGTAAACTTGGCTACACAGGAACTGAATTACAGAACAGAACAGGGTCTCAAATTTAGAAAACCAACTTATGCTTGTTTAAGGGGAAAGGTGAGTTGGGGTGCTGCATAAAACCAGAGATTGAAATGAGCACAGATAAAGTTCCTTAAGCCAAATATGGAATAGACAAGAGCTACTCCTTGCTCAACGAAATGGACTCAACACCGCATATTAAACGCCTAAGAATGTACCTGACTCTTAAGTATCTTAAAACCGATGGATTGCTATGTCTCCGAAAGAGAATCAAGCATGTGTACAGGGACATAAACGCAGCAGTGATAGGATTGGAGAGGTTCGGTGAGCAAATGAAGACCCTTTGAAGTCATATTGCATGGTACCCATTCCACGGGTTTCAACTACCCAGGTTTAAGGTATTCTTCCTTCAGCTAAAACATGCATGTGGAACCTAGAGTATGATCAACCATGTGATCGGGAGACGTGTTCAAATATGTCTCAGTTTTCGTACCCTGGTACTCGGGTGCAACATTCCAGACGCTTTACTAACACTCTCCCGACTTGGAGAGTCAGTCCCTTTAACCTCCTGTTTGGCCCAGTTTGCAATTTCTGCGGAAGATGAACAGGAATAGCGAGAACCAATGAGAGACTAGCTGGAGGTGTCTGGACGGGCAAATTTAACTCTCATTTCCCACCAGGAAGAGGAAATAACCAAAGGCTCAGCGTGCCGTGCCGGAACCAGATTAGGGCCTGAAGCCATCCTGCGGTGTTGCGGCCAGCTCACAAGAAAACGAGTTGAAGAAAGGAGCTCAGGGGCACTGTAATTCACAAACCTGCAGAGTTATAAATGACAACTATCGTCCAAAAATATACTGAAGTAAGGCTGCCAAGAGGACTTGAAAGCGGGGCAGAATTGCAGGAAACCGATTTCAGGAGGTAGACTGGAATTGCATTGAAAGCATAGGAAAAGAGGCAGAACGTCCACAATGATGCACTTGGCCAAAAAGGGCGTATGCGTTTTTTCCTGAATATATTCAGGAAAAAACGCATACGCCCTTTTTGGCCAACCAAGCAAGCTTGCAAAGGAAATCTGCACTACAATGAAGTCTCACTTCCCCCCGGTCAAAAGGGCCATCTGAAAAAGTGTGAAATCCAGAAAGGCAGGACAGGCCATGGAGAACTGGGAGCCTTGTTATGCTGATGGGCGGGATGTAAATTGCCAACAGCCACTCGGGAGAAGTGTATGGTGTTTCCTGAAACATCTAGAAAACAAAGCAACAGAGCCTAGGGCACTTCCACTTATGGTCCTATAGCTTAGGGAAATTAAAATCAAAATGACACAGCCACCCCAAAGTTTGGGACGCCTCTGTTTACAAGAACCTCGTTTACAGTACAAGTTCAATATCACAGAAAGTGAAAAATGGATAAAGAAGTTGTGGTACTTACGTACAATGCAGTATCACTCAGCAATGAAATCTATGTCATCAGGCCCGTAGCAGCATAATGAGTGGATTCAGGTACGATGATTCTAACTGAAATAAGTCACACAGAAAAAGAAACATCATAAGATATCACTAATACACGGAATGTAAACTTGGCTACACAGGAACTGAATTCCAAAACAGAACAGGGTCTCAAATTTAGAAACCCAACTTATGCTTGCTTAAGGGGAAAGGTGAGTTGGGGTGCTGCATAAAACCAGAGATTGAAATGAGCACAGATAAAGTTCCTTAAGCCAAATATGGAATAGACAAGAGCTACTCCTTGCTCAACGAAATGGACTCAACACCGCATATTAAACGCCTAAGAATGTACCTGACTAGTAAGTATCTTAAAACCTATGGATTACTATGTCTCCAAAAGAGAATCAAGCGTGTGTACAGGGGCATAAACGCAGCAGTGATAGGATTGGAGAGGTTCGGTGAGCAAATGAAGACCCTTTGAAGTCATATTGCATGGTACCCATTCCACGGGTCTCAACTCTCCAGGTTTAAGGTATTCTTCCTTCAGCTAAAACATGCATGTGGAACCCAGAGTATGATCAACCGTGTGAACGGGAGACGTCTTCAAATATGTCTCAGATTTCCTCCCCTGGTACTCGGGTGCAACATTCCAGACGCTTTACTAACACTCTCCCCACTTGGAGAGTCAGCGCCTTTAACCTCCTGTTTGGCCCAGTTTGCAATTTCTGCGGAAGATGAACAGGAATAGGGAGAACCAATGAGAGACTAGCTGGAGGTGTCTGGACGGGCCAATTTAACTCTCATTTCCCACCAGGAAGAGGAAATAACCAAAGGCTCAGCGTGCCGTGCCGGAACCAGATTAGGGCCTGAAGCCATCCTGCGGTGTTGCGGCCAGCTCACAAGAAAGCGAGTTGAAGAAAGGAGCTCAGGGGCACTATAATTCACAAACCTGCAGAGTTATAAATGACAGCTATCGTCCAAAAGTATACTGAAGTAAGGCTGCCAAGAGGACTTGAAAGCGGGGCAGAATTGCAGGAAACCGATTTCAGGAGGTAGACTGGAATTGCATTGAAAGCATAGGAAACGAGGCAGAGCGTCCACAATGATGCACTTGGCCAAAAAGGGTGTATGTGTTTTTTCCTGAATATATACAGGAAAAAATGCATACGCCCTTTTTGGCCAACCAAGCAAGCTTGCAAAGGAAATCTGCACTACAATGAAGTCTCACTTCCCCCCGGTCAAAAGGGCCATCTGAAAAAAGTGTAAAATCCAGAAAGGCAGGACAGGCCATGGAGAACTGGGAGCCTTGTTATGCTGATGGGCAGGATGTAAATTGCCAACAGACACTCAGGAGAAGTGTATGGTGTTTCCTGAAACATCTAAAAAACAAAGCAACAGAGCCTAGGGCACTTCCACTTATGGTCCTATAGCTTTGGGAAATTAAAATCAAAAAGACACAGCCACCCCAAAGTTTGGGACGCCTCTGTTTACAAGAACCTCATTTACCGTACAAGTTCAATATCACAGAAAGTGAAAAATGGATAAAGAAGTTGTGGTACTTACGTACAATGCAGTATCACTCAGCAATGAAATCTATGTCATCAGGCCCGTAGCAGCATAATGAGTGGATTCAGGTACGATGATTCTAACTGAAATAAGTCACACAGAAAAAGAAACATCATAAGATATCACTAATACACGGAATGTAAACTTGTCTACACAGGAACTGAATTCCAAAACAGAACAGGGTCTCAAATTTAGAAAACCAACTTATGCTTGCTTAAGGGGAAAGGTGAGTTGGGGTGCTGCATAAAACCAGAGATTGAAATGAGCACAGATAAAGTTCCTTAAGCCAAATATGGAATAGACAAGAGCTACTCCTTGCTCAACGAAATGGACTCAACACCCCATATTAAACACCTAAGAATGTACCTGACTAGTAAGTATCTTAAAACCTATGGATTGCTATGTCTCCAAAAGAGAATCAAGCGTGTGTACAGGGGCAAAAACGCAGCAGTGATAGGATTGGAGAGGTTCGGTGAGCAAATGAAGACCCTTTGAAGTCATATTGCATGGTACCCATTCCACGGGTTTCAACTACCCAGGTTTAAGGTATTCTTCCTTCAGCTAAAACATGCATGTGGAACCTAGAGTATGATCACCCATGTGATCGGGAGAAGTGTTCAAATATGTCTCAGTTTTTGTACCCTGGTACTCGGGTGCAACATTCCAGACGCTTTACTAACACTCTCCCCACTTGGAGAGTCAGTCCCTTTAACCTCCTGTTTGGCCCAGTTTGCAATTTCTGCGGAAGATGAACAGGAATAGCGAGAACCAATGAGAGACTAGCTGGAGGTGTCTGGACGGGCAAATTTAACTCTCATTTCCCACCAGGAAGAGGAATTAACCAAAGGCTCAGCATGCCATGCCGGAACCAGATTAGGGCCTGAAGCCATCCTGTGGTGTTGCAGCCAGGTCACAAGAAAGCGAGTTGAAGAAAGGAGCTCAGGGGCACTGTAATTCACAAACCTGCAGAGTTATAAATGACAACTATCATCCAAAAATATACTGAAGTAAGGCTGCCAAGAGGACTTGAAAGCGGGGCAGAATTGCAGGAAACCGATTTCAGGAGGTAGACTGGAATTGCATTGAAAGAATACGAAAAGAGGCAGAACGTCCACAATGATGCACTTGGCCAAAAAGGGCATATGCGTTTTTTCCTGAATATATTCAGGAAAAAACGCATACGCCCTTTTTGGCCAACCAAGCAAACTTGCAAAGGAAATCTGCACTACAATGAAGTCTCACTTCCCCCCGGTCAAAAGGGCCATCTGAAAAAGTGTGAAATCCAGAAAGGCAGGACAGGCCATGGAGAACTGGGAGCCTTGTTATGCTGATGGGCGGGATGTAAATTGCCAACAGCCACTCGGGAGAAGTGTATGGTGTTTCCTGAAACATCTAGAAAACAAAGCAACAGAGCCTAGGGCACTTCCACTTATGGTCCTATAGCTTAGGGAAATTAAAATCAAAATGACACAGCCACCCCAAAGTTTGGGACGCCTCTGTTTACAAGAACCTCGTTTACAGTACAAGTTCAATATCACAGAAAGTGAAAAATGGATAAAGAAGTTGTGGTACTTACGTACAATGCAGTATCACTCAGCAATGAAATCTATGTCATCAGGCCCGTAGCAGCATAATGAGTGGATTCAGGTACGATGATTCTAACTGAAATAAGTCACACAGAAAAAGAAACATCATAAGATATCACTAATACACGGAATGTAAACTTGGCTACACAGGAACTGAATTCCAAAACAGAACAGGGTCTCAAATTTAGAAACCCAACTTATGCTTGCTTAAGGGGAAAGGTGAGTTGGGGTGCTGCATAAAACCAGAGATTGAAATGAGCACAGATAAAGTTCCTTAAGCCAAATATGGAATAGACAAGAGCTACTCCTTGCTCAACGAAATGGACTCAACACCGCATATTAAACGCCTAAGAATGTACCTGACTAGTAAGTATCTTAAAACCTATGGATTACTATGTCTCCAAAAGAGAATCAAGCGTGTGTACAGGGGCATAAACGCAGCAGTGATAGGATTGGAGAGGTTCGGTGAGCAAATGAAGACCCTTTGAAGTCATATTGCATGGTACCCATTCCACGGGTCTCAACTCTCCAGGTTTAAGGTATTCTTCCTTCAGCTAAAACATGCATGTGGAACCCAGAGTATGATCAACCGTGTGAACGGGAGACGTCTTCAAATATGTCTCAGATTTCCTCCCCTGGTACTCGGGTGCAACATTCCAGACGCTTTACTAACACTCTCCCCACTTGGAGAGTCAGCGCCTTTAACCTCCTGTTTGGCCCAGTTTGCAATTTCTGCGGAAGATGAACAGGAATAGGGAGAACCAATGAGAGACTAGCTGGAGGTGTCTGGACGGGCCAATTTAACTCTCATTTCCCACCAGGAAGAGGAAATAACCAAAGGCTCAGCGTGCCGTGCCGGAACCAGATTAGGGCCTGAAGCCATCCTGCGGTGTTGCGGCCAGCTCACAAGAAAGCGAGTTGAAGAAAGGAGCTCAGGGGCACTATAATTCACAAACCTGCAGAGTTATAAATGACAGCTATCGTCCAAAAGTATACTGAAGTAAGGCTGCCAAGAGGACTTGAAAGCGGGGCAGAATTGCAGGAAACCGATTTCAGGAGGTAGACTGGAATTGCATTGAAAGCATAGGAAACGAGGCAGAGCGTCCACAATGATGCACTTGGCCAAAAAGGGTGTATGTGTTTTTTCCTGAATATATACAGGAAAAAATGCATACGCCCTTTTTGGCCAACCAAGCAAGCTTGCAAAGGAAATCTGCACTACAATGAAGTCTCACTTCCCCCCGGTCAAAAGGGCCATCTGAAAAAAGTGTAAAATCCAGAAAGGCAGGACAGGCCATGGAGAACTGGGAGCCTTGTTATGCTGATGGGCAGGATGTAAATTGCCAACAGACACTCAGGAGAAGTGTATGGTGTTTCCTGAAACATCTAAAAAACAAAGCAACAGAGCCTAGGGCACTTCCACTTATGGTCCTATAGCTTTGGGAAATTAAAATCAAAAAGACACAGCCACCCCAAAGTTTGGGACGCCTCTGTTTACAAGAACCTCATTTACCGTACAAGTTCAATATCACAGAAAGTGAAAAATGGATAAAGAAGTTGTGGTACTTACGTACAATGCAGTATCACTCAGCAATGAAATCTATGTCATCAGGCCCGTAGCAGCATAATGAGTGGATTCAGGTACGATGATTCTAACTGAAATAAGTCACACAGAAAAAGAAACATCATAAGATATCACTAATACACGGAATGTAAACTTGTCTACACAGGAACTGAATTCCAAAACAGAACAGGGTCTCAAATTTAGAAAACCAACTTATGCTTGCTTAAGGGGAAAGGTGAGTTGGGGTGCTGCATAAAACCAGAGATTGAAATGAGCACAGATAAAGTTCCTTAAGCCAAATATGGAATAGACAAGAGCTACTCCTTGCTCAACGAAATGGACTCAACACCCCATATTAAACACCTAAGAATGTACCTGACTAGTAAGTATCTTAAAACCTATGGATTGCTATGTCTCCAAAAGAGAATCAAGCGTGTGTACAGGGGCAAAAACGCAGCAGTGATAGGATTGGAGAGGTTCGGTGAGCAAATGAAGACCCTTTGAAGTCATATTGCATGGTACCCATTCCACGGGTTTCAACTACCCAGGTTTAAGGTATTCTTCCTTCAGCTAAAACATGCATGTGGAACCTAGAGTATGATCACCCATGTGATCGGGAGAAGTGTTCAAATATGTCTCAGTTTTTGTACCCTGGTACTCGGGTGCAACATTCCAGACGCTTTACTAACACTCTCCCCACTTGGAGAGTCAGTCCCTTTAACCTCCTGTTTGGCCCAGTTTGCAATTTCTGCGGAAGATGAACAGGAATAGGGAGAACCAATGAGAGACTAGCTGGAGGTGTCTGGACGGGCAAATTTAACTCTCATTTCCCACCAGGAAGAGGAATTAACCAAAGGCTCAGCATGCCATGCCGGAACCAGATTAGGGCCTGAAGCCATCCTGTGGTGTTGCAGCCAGGTCACAAGAAAGCGAGTTGAAGAAAGGAGCTCAGGGGCACTGTAATTCACAAACCTGCAGAGTTATAAATGACAACTATCATCCAAAAATATACTGAAGTAAGGCTGCCAAGAGGACTTGAAAGCGGGGCAGAATTGCAGGAAACCGATTTCAGGAGGTAGACTGGAATTGCATTGAAAGAATACGAAAAGAGGCAGAACGTCCACAATGATGCACTTGGCCAAAAAGGGCATATGCGTTTTTTCCTGAATATATTCAGGAAAAAACGCATACGCCCTTTTTGGCCAACCAAGCAAACTTGCAAAGGAAATCTGCACTACAATGAAGTCTCACTTCCCCCCGGTCAAAAGGGCCATCTGATAAAAGTGTAAAATCCAGAAAGGCAGGACAGGCCATGGAGAACTGGGAGCCTTGTTATGCTGATGGGCGGGATGTAAATTGCCAAGAGCCACTCGGGAGAAGTGTATGGTGTTTCCTGAAACATCTAAAAAACAAAGTAACAGAGCCTAGGGCACTTCCATTTATGGTCCTATAGCTTAGGGAAATTAAAATCAAAAAGACACAGCCACCCCAAAGTTTGGGACACCTCTGTTTACAAGAACCTCGTTTACAGTACAAGTTCAACATCGCAGAAAGTGAAAAATGGATAAAGAAGTTGTGGTATTTACTTACAAAGCAATATCACTCAGCAATGAAATCTATGTCATCAGGCCCTTAGCAGCACAATGAGTGGATTCAGGTATGATGATTCTAACTGAAATAAGTCACACAGAAAAAGAAACATCATAAGATATCAGTAATACACGGAATGTAAACTTGGCTACACAGGAACTGAATTACAGAACAGAACAGGGTCTCAAATTTAGAAAACCAACTTATGCTTGCTTAAGGGGAAAGGTGAGTTGGGGTGCTGCATAAAACCAGAGATTGAAATGAGCACAGATAAAGTTCCTTAAGCCAAATATGGAATAGACAAGAGCTACTCCTTGCTCAACGAAATGGACTCAACAACGCATATTAAACGCCTAAGAATGTACCTGACTAGTAAATACCTTAAAACCTATGGATTGCTATGTCTCCGAAAGAGAATCAAGCATGTGTACAGGGGCATAAACGCAGCAGTGATAGGATTGGAGAGGTTCGGTGAGCAAATGAAGACCCTTTGAAGTCATATTGCATGGTACCCATTCCACGGGTCTCAACTACCCAGGTTTAAGGTATTCTTCCTTCAGCTAAAACATGCATGTGGAACCTAGAGTATGATCAACAATGTGATCGGGAGACGTGTTCAAATATGTCTCAGTTTTCGTACCCTGGTACTCGGGTGCAACATTCCAGACGCTTTACTAACACTCTCCCCACTTGGAGAGTCAGGGCCTTTAACCTCCTGTTTGGCCCAGTTTGCAATTTCTGCGGAAGATGAACAGGAATAGCGAGAACCAATGAGAGACTAGCTGGAGGTGTCTGGACGGGCAAATTTAACTCTCATTTCCCACCAGGAAGAGGAATTAACCAAAGGCGCAGCGTGCCGTGCTGGAACCAGATTAGGCCCTGAAGCCATCCTGCGGTGTTGCGGCCAGCTCACAAGAAAGCGAGTTGAAGAAAGGTGCTCAGGGGCACTGTAATTCACAAACCTGCAGAGTTATAAATGACAGCTATCGTCCAAAAATATACTGAAGTAAGGCTGCCAAGAGGACTTGAAAGCGGGGCAGAATTGCAGGAAACCGATTTCAGGAGGTAGACTGGAATTGCATTGAAAGCATAGGAAAAGAGGCAGAACGTCCACAATGATGCACTTGGCCAAAAAGGGCGTATGCGTTTTTTCCTGAATATATTCAGGAAAAAACGCATACGCCCTTTTTGGCCAACCAAGCAAGCTTGCAAAGGAAATCTGCACTACAATGAAGTCTCACTTCCCCCCGGTCAAAAGGGCCATCTGAAAAAAGTGTAAAATCCAGAAAGGCAGGACAGGCCATGGAGAACTGGGAGCCTTGTTATGCTGATGGGCGGGTTGTAAATTGCCAACAGACACTCGGGAAAAGTGTATGGTGTTTTCTGAAACATCTAAAAAACAAAGCAACAGAGCCTAGGGCACTTCCACTTATGGTCCTATAGCTTAGGGAAATTAAAATCAAAAAGACACAGCCACCCCAAAGTTTGGGACGGCTCTGTTTACAAGAACCTCGTTTACAGTACAAGTTCAACATCGCAGAAAGTGAAAAATGGATAAAGAAGTTGTGGTATTTACTTACAAAGCAATATCACTCAGCAATGAAATCTATGTCAGCAGGCCCTTAGCAGCACAATGAGTGGATTCAGGTATGATGATTCTAACTGAAATAAGTCACACAGAAAAAGAAACATCATAAGATATCACTAATACACGGAATGTAAACTTAGCTACACAGGAACTGAATTCCAAAACAGAAGAGGGTCTCAAATTTAGAAAACCAACTTATGCTTGCTTAACGGGAGAGGTGAGTTGGGGTGCTGCATAAAACCAGAGATTGAAATGAGCACAGATAAAGTTCCTTAAGCCAAATATGGAATAGACAATAGCTACTCCTTTCTCAACGAAATGGACTCAACACCGCATATTAAACGCCTAAGAATGTACCTGACTAGAAAGTATCTTAAAACCTATGGATTGCTATGTCTCCAAAAGAGAATCAAGTGTGTGTACGGGGCATAAACGCAGCAGTGATAGGATTGGAGAGGTTCGGTGAGCAAATGAAGACCCTTTGAAGTCATATTGCATGGTACCCATTCCACGGGTCTCAACTCTCCAGGTTTAAGGTATTCTTCCTTCAGCTAAAACATGCATGTGGAACCTAGAGTATGATCAACCATGTGATCGGGAGACGTGTTCAAATATGTCTCAGTTTTCATACCCTGGTACACGGGTGCAACATTCCAGACGGTTTACTCACACCCTCCCTACTTGGAGAGTCAGCGCCTTTAACCTCCTGTTTGGCCCAGTTTGCAATTTCTGCGGAAGATGAACAGGAATAGGGAGAACCAATGACAGACTAGCTGGAGGTGTCTGGACGGGCAAATTTAACTCTCATTTCCCACCAGGAAGAGGAAATAACCAAAGGCTCAGCGTGCCGTGCCGGAACCAGATTAGGGCCTGAAGCCATCCTGCGGTGTTGCGGCTAGCTCAAAAGAAAGCGAGTTGAAGAAAGGAGCTCAGGGGCACTGTAATTCACAAACCTGCAGAGTTATAAATGACAGCTATCGTCCAAAAATATACTGAAGTAAGGCTGCCAAGAGGACTTGAAAGTGGGGCAGAATTGCAGGAAACCGATTTCAGGAGGTAGACTGGAATTGCATTGAAAGCATAGGAAAAGAGGCAGAACGTCCACAATGATGTACTTGGCCAAAAATGGCGTATGCGTTTTTTCCTGAATATATTCAGGAAAAAACGCATACGCCCTTTTTGGCCAACCAAGCAAACTTACAAAGGAAATCTGCACTACAATGAAGTCTCACTTCCCCCCGGTCAAAAGGGCCATCTGAATAAAGTGTAAAATCCAGAAAGGCAGGACAGGCCATGGAGAACTGGGAGCCTTGTTATGCTGATGGGCGGGATGTAAATTGCCAACAGACACTCGGGAGAAGTGTATGGTGTTTCCTGAAACATCTAAAAAACAAAGCAACAGAGCCTAGGGCACTTCACTTATGGTCCTATAGCTTAGGGAAATTAAAATCAAAAAGACACAGCCACCCCAAAGTTTGGGACGCCTCTGTTTACAAGCACCTCGTTTACAGTACAAGTTCAACATCGCAGAAAGTGAAAAATGGATAAAGAAGTTGTGGTATTTACTTACAAAGCAATATCACTCAGCAATGAAATCTATGTCATCAGGCCCTTAGCAGCACAATGAGTGGATTCAGGTATGATGATTCTAACTGAAATAAGTCACACAGAAAAAGAAACATCATAAGATATCATTAATACACGGAATGTAAACTTGGCTACACAGGAACTGAATTACAGAACAGAACAGGGTCTCAAATTTAGAAAACCAACTTATGCCTGCTTAAGGGGAAAGGTGATTTGTGGTTCTGCATAAAACCAGAGATTGAAATGAGCACAGATAAAGTTCCTTAAGCCAAATATGGAATAGACAAGAGCTACTCCTTGCTCAACGAAATGGACTCAACACCGCATATTAAACGCCTAAGAATGTACCTGACTAGTAAGTATCTTAAAACCTATGGATTGCTATGTCTCCAAAAGAGAATCAAGTGTGTGTACGGGGCATAAACGCAGCAGTGATAGGATTGGAGAGGTTCGGTGAGCAAATGAAGACCCTTTGAAGTCATATTGCATGGTACCCATTCCACGGGTCTCAACTCTCCAGGTTTAAGGTATTCTTCCTTCAGCTAAAACATGCATGTGGAACCTAGAGTATGATCAACCATGTGATCGGGAGACGTGTTCAAATATGTCTCAGTTTTCATACCCTGGTACACGGGTGCAACATTCCAGACGGTTTACTCACACCCTCCCTACTTGGAGAGTCAGCGCCTTTAACCTCCTGTTTGGCCCAGTTTGCAATTTCTGCGGAAGATGAACAGGAATAGGGAGAACCAATGAGAGACTAGCTGGAGGTGTCTGGACGGGCAAATTTAACTCTCATTTCCCACCAGGAAGAGGAAATAACCAAAGGCTCAGCGTGCCGTGCCGGAACCAGATTAGGGCCTGAAGCCATCCTGCGGTGTTGCGGCTAGCTCAAAAGAAAGCGAGTTGAAGAAAGGAGCTCAGGGGCACTGTAATTCACAAACCTGCAGAGTTATAAATGACAGCTATCGTCCAAAAATATACTGAAGTAAGGCTGCCAAGAGGACTTGAAAGTGGGGCAGAATTGCAGGAAACCGATTTCAGGAGGTAGACTGGAATTGCATTGAAAGCATAGGAAAAGAGGCAGAACGTCCACAATGATGTACTTGGCCAAAAATGGCGTATGCGTTTTTTCCTGAATATATTCAGGAAAAAACGCATACGCCCTTTTTGGCCAACCAAGCAAACTTACAAAGGAAATCTGCACTACAATGAAGTCTCACTTCCCCCCGGTCAAAAGGGCCATCTGAATAAAGTGTAAAATCCAGAAAGGCAGGACAGGCCATGGAGAACTGGGAGCCTTGTTATGCTGATGGGCGGGATGTAAATTGCCAACAGACACTCAGGAGAAGTGTATGGTGTTTCCTGAAACATCTAAAAAACAAAGCAACAGAGCCTAGGGCACTTCACTTATGGTCCTATAGCTTAGGGAAATTAAAATCAAAAAGACACAGCCACCCCAAAGTTTGGGACGCCTCTGTTTACAAGCACCTCGTTTACAGTACAAGTTCAACATCGCAGAAAGTGAAAAATGGATAAAGAAGTTGTGGTATTTACTTACAAAGCAATATCACTCAGCAATGAAATCTATGTCATCAGGCCCTTAGCAGCACAATGAGTGGATTCAGGTATGATGATTCTAACTGAAATAAGTCACACAGAAAAAGAAACATCATAAGATATCATTAATACACGGAATGTAAACTTGGCTACACAGGAACTGAATTACAGAACAGAACAGGGTCTCAAATTTAGAAAACCAACTTATGCCTGCTTAAGGGGAAAGGTGATTTGTGGTTCTGCATAAAACCAGAGATTGAAATGAGCACAGATAAAGTTCCTTAAGCCAAATATGGAATAGACAAGAGCTACTCCTTGCTCAACGAAATGGACTCAACACCGCATATTAAACGCCTAAGAATGTACCTGACTCTTAAGTATCTTAAAACCTATGGATTGCTATGTCTCCGAAAGAGAATCAAGCATGTGTACAGGGGCATAAACGCAGCAGTGATAGGATTGGAGAGGTTCGGTGAGCAAATGAAGACCCTTTGAAGTCATATTGCATGGTACCCATTCCACGGGTTTCTACTACCCAGGTTTAAGGTATCCTTCCTTCAGCTAAAACATGCATGTGGAACCTAGAGTATGATCAACCATGTGATCGGGAGACGTGTTCAAATATGTCTCAGTTTTTGTACCCTGGTACTCGGGTGCAACATTCCATACGCTTTACTAACACCCTCCAGACTTGGAGAGTCAGTCCCTTTAACCTCGTGTTTGTCCCACTTTGCAATTTCTGCGGAAGATGAATAGGAATAGCGAGAACCAATGAGAGACTAGCTGGAGGTGTCTGGACGGGCAAATTTAACTCTCATTTCCCACCAGGAAGAGGAATTAACCAAAGGCTCAGCGTGCCGTGCCGGAACCAGATTAGGGTCTGAAGCCATTCTGCGGTGCTGCGGCCAGGTCACAAGAAAGCGAGTTGAAGAAAGGAGCTCAGGGGCACTGTAATTCACAAACCTGCAGAGTTATAAATGACAGCTATCGTCCAAAAATATACTGAAGTAAGGCTGCCAAGAGGACTTGAAAGCAGGGCAGAATTGCAGGAAACCGATTTCAGGAGGTAGACTGGAATTGCATTGAAAGCATAGGAAAAGAGGCAGAACGTCCACAATGATGCACTTGGCCAAAAAGGGCGTATGCGTTTTTTCCTGAATATATACAGGAAAGAACGCATACGCCCTTTTTGGCCAACCAAACAAACTTGCAAAGGAAATCTGCACTGCAATGAAGTCTCACTTCCCCCCGGTCAAAAAGGCCATCTGAAAAAAGTGTAAAATCCAGAAAGGCAGGACAGGCCATGGAGAACTGGGAGCCTTGTTATGCTGATGGGCGGGATGTAAATTGCCAACAGCCACTCGGGAGAAGTGTATGGTGTTTCCTGAAACATCTAAAAAACAAAGCAACAGAGCCTAGGACACTTCCACTTATGGTCCTATAGCTTAGGGAAATTATAATCAAAAAGACACAGCCACCCCAAAGTTTGGGACGCCTCTGTTTACAAGAACCTCGTTTACCGTACAAGTTCAATATCACGGAAAATGAAAAATGGATAAAGAACTTGTGGTACTTACGTACAATGCAGTATCACTGAGCAATGAAATCTATGTCATCAGGCCCGTAGCAGCATAATGAGTGGATTCAGGTATGATGATTCTAACTGAAATAAGTCACACAGAAAAAGAAACATCATAAGATATCACTAATACACGGAATGTAAACTTGTCTACACAGGAACTGAATTCCAAAACAGAACAGGGTCTCAAATTTAGAAAACCAACTTATGCTTGCTTAAGGGGAAAGGTGAGTTGGGGTGCTGCATAAACCCAGGATTGAAATGCGCACAGATAAAGTTCCTTAAGCCAAATATGGAATAGACAAGAGCTACTCCTTGCTCAACGAAATGGACTCAACACCCCATATTAAACGCCTAAGAATGTACCTGACTAGTAAGTATCTTAAAACCTATGGATTGCTATGTCTCCAAAAGAGAATCAAGCGTGTGTACAGGGGCATAAACGCAGCAGTGATAGGATTGGAGAGGTTCGGTGAGCAAATGAAGACCCTTTGAAGTCATATTGCATGGTACCCATTCCACGGGTTTCAACTACCCAGGTTTAAGGTATTCTTCCTTCAGCTAAAACATGCATGTGGAACCTAGAGTATGATCAACCATGTGATCGGGAGACGTGTTCAAATATGTCTCAGTTTTCGACCCCTGGTACTCGGGTGCAACATTCCAGACGCTTTACTAACACTCTCCCCACTTGGAGAGTCAGCGCCTTTAAACTCCTGTTTGGCCCAGTTTGCAATTTCTGCGGAAGATGAACAGGAATAGGGAGAACCAATGAGAGACTAGTTGGAGGTGTCTGGACGGGCAAATTTAACTCTCATTTCCCACCAGGAAGAGGAAATAACCAAAGGCTCAGCGTGCTGTGCCGGAACCAGATTAGGGCCTGAAGCCATCCTGCAGTGTTGCGGCCAGGTCACAGGAAAGCGAGTTGAAGAAAGGAGCTCAGGGGCACTGTAATTCACAAACCTGCAGAGTTATAAATGACAGCTATCGTCCAAAAATATACTGAAGTAAGGCTGCCAAGAGGACTTGAAAGCGGGTCAGAATTGCAGGAAACCGATTTCAGGAGGTAGACTGGAATTGCATTGAAAGCATAGGAAAAGAGGCAGAACGTCCACAATGATGCACTTGGCCAAAAAGGGCGTATGCGTTTTTTCCTGAATATATTCAGGAAAAAACGCATACGCCCTTTTTGGCCAACCAAGCAAGCTTGCAAAGGAAATCTGCACTACAATGAAGTCTCACTTCACCCCGGTCAAAAGGGCCATCTGTAAAAAGTGTAAAATCCAGAAAGGCAGGACAGGCCATGGAGAACTGGGAGCCTTGTTATGCTGATGAGCGGGATGTAAACTGCCAACAGACACTCGGGAGAAGTGTATGGTGTTTCCTGAAACATCTAAAAAACAAAGCAACAGAGCCTAGGGCACTTCCACTTATGGTCCTATAGCTTAGGGAAATTAAAATCAAAAAGACACAGCCACCCCAAAGTTTGGGACGCCTCTGTTTACAAGAACCTTATTTACCGTACAAGTTCAATATCACAGAAAGTGAAAAATGGATAAAGAACTTGTAGTATTTACGTACAATGCAGTATCACTCAGCAAAGAAATCTATGTCATCAGGCCCATAGCAGCATAATGAGTGGATTCAGGTACGATGATTCTAACTGAAATAAGTCACACAGAAAAAGAAACATCATAAGATATCACTAATACACGGAATGTAAACTTGGCTACACAGGAACTGAATTCCAAAACAGAACAGGGTCTCAAATTTAGAAAACCAACTTATGCTTGCTTAAGGGGAAAGGTGAGTTGGGGTGCTGCATAAAACCAGAGATTGAAATGAGCACAGATAAAGTTCCTTAAGCCAAATATGGAATAGACAAGAGCTACTCCTTGCTCAACGAAATGGACTCAACACCCCATATTAAACGCCTAAGAATGTACCTGACTAGTAAGTATCTTAAAACCTATGGATTGCTATGTCTCCAAAAGAGAATCAAGCGTGTGTACAGGGGCATAAACGCAGCAGTGATAGGATTGGAGAGGTTCGGTGAGCAAATGAAGACCCTTTGAAGTCATATTGCATGGTACCCATTACACGGGTCTCAACTCTCCAGGTTTAAGGTATTCTTCCTTCAGCTAAAACATGCATGTGGAACCCAGAGTATGATCAACCGTGTGATCGGGAGACGTGTTCAAATATGTCTCAGTTTTCGTCCCCTGGTATTCGGGTGCAACATTCCAGACGCTTTACTAACACTCTCCCGACTTGGAGAGTCAGTGCCTTTAACCTCCTGTTTGGCCCAGTTTGCAATTTCTGCAGAAGATGAACAGGAATAGGGAGAACCAATGAGAGACTAGCTGGAGGTGTCTGAACGGGCAAATTTAACTCTCATTTCCCACAGGGAAGAGGAATAAACCAAAAGCTCAGCGTGCCATGCCGGAAACAGATTAGGGCCTGAAGCCATCCTGTGGTGTTGCGGCCAGCTCACAAGAAAGCGAGTTGAAGAAAGGAGCTCAGGGGCTCTGTAATTCACAAACCTGCAGAGTTATAAATGACAGCTATCGTCCAAAAATATACTGAAGTAAGGCTGCCAAGAGGACTTGAAAGCGGGGCAGAATTGCAGGAAACCGATTTCAGGAGGTAGACTGGAATTGCATTGAAAGCATAGGAAAAGAGGCAGAACGTCCACAATGATGCACTTGGCCAAAAAGGGCGTATGCGTTTTTTCCTGAATATATTCAGGAAAAAACGCATACACCCTTTTTGGCCAACCAAGCAAACTTGTAAAGAAATCTACACTACAATGAAGTCTCACTTCCCCCCGGTCAAAAGGGCCATCTGAATAAAGTGTAAAATCCAGAAAGGCAGGACAGGCCATGGAGAACTGGGAGCCTTGTTATGCTGATGGGCGGGATGTAAATTGCCAACAGACACTCAGGAGAAGTGTATGGTGTTTCCTGAAACATCTAAAAAACAAAGCAACAGAGCCTAGGGCACTTCACTTATGGTCCTATAGCTTAGGGAAATTAAAATCAAAAAGACACAGCCACCCCAAAGTTTGGGACGCCTCTGTTTACAAGCACCTCGCTTACAGTACAAGTTCAACATCGCAGAAAGTGAAAAATGGATAAAGAAGTTGTGGTATTTACTTACAAAGCAATATCACTCAGCAATGAAATCTATGTCATCAGGCCCTTAGCAGCACAATGAGTGGATTCAGGTATGATGATTCTAACTGAAATAAGTCACACAGAAAAAGAAACATCATAAGATATCATTAATACACGGAATGTAAACTTGGCTACACAGGAACTGAATTACAGAACAGAACAGGGTCTCAAATTTAGAAAACCAACTTATGCCTGCTTAAGGGGAAAGGTGATTTGTGGTTCTGCATAAAACCAGAGATTGAAATGAGCACAGATAAAGTTCCTTAAGCCAAATATGGAATAGACAAGAGCTACTCCTTGCTCAACGAAATGGACTCAACACCGCATATTAAACGCCTAAGAATGTACCTGACTCTTAAGTATCTTAAAACCTATGGATTGCTATGTCTCCGAAAGAGAATCAAGCATGTGTACAGGGGCATAAACGCAGCAGTGATAGGATTGGAGAGGTTCGGTGAGCAAATGAAGACCCTTTGAAGTCATATTGCATGGTACCCATTCCACGGGTTTCTACTACCCAGGTTTAAGGTATCCTTCCTTCAGCTAAAACATGCATGTGGAACCTAGAGTATGATCAACCATGTGATCGGGAGACGTGTTCAAATATGTCTCAGTTTTTGTACCCTGGTACTCGGGTGCAACATTCCATACGCTTTACTAACACCCTCCAGACTTGGAGAGTCAGTCCCTTTAACCTCGTGTTTGTCCCACTTTGCAATTTCTGCGGAAGATGAATAGGAATAGCGAGAACCAATGAGAGACTAGCTGGAGGTGTCTGGACGGGCAAATTTAACTCTCATTTCCCACCAGGAAGAGGAATTAACCAAAGGCTCAGCGTGCCGTGCCGGAACCAGATTAGGGTCTGAAGCCATTCTGCGGTGCTGCGGCCAGGTCACAAGAAAGCGAGTTGAAGAAAGGAGCTCAGGGGCACTGTAATTCACAAACCTGCAGAGTTATAAATGACAGCTATCGTCCAAAAATATACTGAAGTAAGGCTGCCAAGAGGACTTGAAAGCAGGGCAGAATTGCAGGAAACCGATTTCAGGAGGTAGACTGGAATTGCATTGAAAGCATAGGAAAAGAGGCAGAACGTCCACAATGATGCACTTGGCCAAAAAGGGCGTATGCGTTTTTTCCTGAATATATACAGGAAAGAACGCATACGCCCTTTTTGGCCAACCAAACAAACTTGCAAAGGAAATCTGCACTGCAATGAAGTCTCACTTCCCCCCGGTCAAAAAGGCCATCTGAAAAAAGTGTAAAATCCAGAAAGGCAGGACAGGCCATGGAGAACTGGGAGCCTTGTTATGCTGATGGGCGGGATGTAAATTGCCAACAGCCACTCGGGAGAAGTGTATGGTGTTTCCTGAAACATCTAAAAAACAAAGCAACAGAGCCTAGGACACTTCCACTTATGGTCCTATAGCTTAGGGAAATTAAAATCAAAAAGACACAGCCACCCCAAAGTTTGGGACGCCTCTGTTTACAAGAACCTCATTTACCGTACAAGTTCAATATCACAGAAAGTGAAAAATGGATAAAGAAGTTGTGGTACTTACGTACAATGCAGTATCACTCAGCAATGAAATCTATGTCATCAGGCCCGTAGCAGCATAATGAGTGGATTCAGGTACGATGATTCTAACTGAAATAAGTCACACAGAAAAAGAAACATCATAAGATATCACTAATACACGGAATGTAAACTTGTCTACACAGGAACTGAATTCCAAAACAGAACAGGGTCTCAAATTTAGAAAACCAACTTATGCTTGCTTAAGGGGAAAGGTGAGTTGGGGTGCTGCATAAAACCAGAGATTGAAATGAGCACAGATAAAGTTCCTTAAGCCAAATATGGAATAGACAAGAGCTACTCCTTGCTCAACGAAATGGACTCAACACCCCATATTAAACACCTAAGAATGTACCTGACTAGTAAGTATCTTAAAACCTATGGATTGCTATGTCTCCAAAAGAGAATCAAGCGTGTGTACAGGGGCAAAAACGCAGCAGTGATAGGATTGGAGAGGTTCGGTGAGCAAATGAAGACCCTTTGAAGTCATATTGCATGGTACCCATTCCACGGGTTTCAACTACCCAGGTTTAAGGTATTCTTCCTTCAGCTAAAACATGCATGTGGAACCTAGAGTATGATCACCCATGTGATCGGGAGAAGTGTTCAAATATGTCTCAGTTTTTGTACCCTGGTACTCGGGTGCAACATTCCAGACGCTTTACTAACACTCTCCCCACTTGGAGAGTCAGTCCCTTTAACCTCCTGTTTGGCCCAGTTTGCAATTTCTGCGGAAGATGAACAGGAATAGGGAGAACCAATGAGAGACTAGCTGGAGGTGTCTGGACGGGCAAATTTAACTCTCATTTCCCACCAGGAAGAGGAATTAACCAAAGGCTCAGCATGCCATGCCGGAACCAGATTAGGGCCTGAAGCCATCCTGTGGTGTTGCAGCCAGGTCACAAGAAAGCGAGTTGAAGAAAGGAGCTCAGGGGCACTGTAATTCACAAACCTGCAGAGTTATAAATGACAACTATCATCCAAAAATATACTGAAGTAAGGCAGCCAAGAGGACTTGAAAGCGGGGCAGAATTGCAGGAAACCGATTTCAGGAGGTAGACTGGAATTGCATTGAAAGAATACGAAAAGAGGCAGAACGTCCACAATGATGCACTTGGCCAAAAAGGGCATATGCGTTTTTTCCTGAATATATTCAGGAAAAAACGCATACGCCCTTTTTGGCCAACCAAGCAAACTTGCAAAGGAAATCTGCACTACAATGAAGTCTCACTTCCCCCCGGTCAAAAGGGCCATCTGATAAAAGTGTAAAATCCAGAAAGGCAGGACAGGCCATGGAGAACTGGGAGCCTTGTTATGCTGATGGGCGGGATGTAAATTGCCAAGAGCCACTCGGGAGAAGTGTATGGTGTTTCCTGAAACATCTAAAAAACAAAGTAACAGAGCCTAGGGCACTTCCATTTATGGTCCTATAGCTTAGGGAAATTAAAATCAAAAAGACACAGCCACCCCAAAGTTTGGGACACCTCTGTTTACAAGAACCTCGTTTACAGTACAAGTTCAACATCGCAGAAAGTGAAAAATGGATAAAGAAGTTGTGGTATTTACTTACAAAGCAATATCACTCAGCAATGAAATCTATGTCATCAGGCCCTTAGCAGCACAATGAGTGGATTCAGGTATGATGATTCTAACTGAAATAAGTCACACAGAAAAAGAAACATCATAAGATATCAGTAATACACGGAATGTAAACTTGGCTACACAGGAACTGAATTACAGAACAGAACAGGGTCTCAAATTTAGAAAACCAACTTATGCTTGCTTAAGGGGAAAGGTGAGTTGGGGTGCTGCATAAAACCAGAGATTGAAATGAGCACAGATAAAGTTCCTTAAGCCAAATATGGAATAGACAAGAGCTACTCCTTGCTCAACGAAATGGACTCAACACCGCATATTAAACGCCTAAGAATGTACCTGACTAGTAAATATCTTAAAACCTATGGATTGCTATGTCTCCGAAAGAGAATCAAGCATGTGTACAGGGGCATAAACGCAGCAGTGATAGGATTGGAGAGGTTCGGTGAGCAAATGAAGACCCTTTGAAGTCATATTGCATGGTACCCATTCCACGGGTCTCAACTACCCAGGTTTAAGGTATTCTTCCTTCAGCTAAAACATGCATGTGGAACCTAGAGTATGATCAACAATGTGATCGGGAGACGTGTTCAAATATGTCTCAGTTTTCGTACCCTGGTACTCGGGTGCAACATTCCAGACGCTTTACTAACACTCTCCCCACTTGGAGAGTCAGGGCCTTTAACCTCCTGTTTGGCCCAGTTTGCAATTTCTGCGGAAGATGAACAGGAATAGCGAGAACCAATGAGAGACTAGCTGGAGGTGTCTGGACGGGCAAATTTAACTCTCATTTCCCACCAGGAAGAGGAATTAACCAAAGGCGCAGCGTGCCGTGCTGGAACCAGATTAGGGCCTGAAGCCATCCTGCGGTGTTGCGGCCAGCTCACAAGAAAGCGAGTTGAAGAAAGGTGCTCAGGGGCACTGTAATTCACAAACCTGCAGAGTTATAAATGACAGCTATCGTCCAAAAATATACTGAAGTAAGGCTGCCAAGAGGACTTGAAAGCGGGGCAGAATTGCAGGAAACCGATTTCAGGAGGTAGACTGGAATTGCATTGAAAGCATAGGAAAAGAGGCAGAACGTCCACAATGATGCACTTGGCCAAAAAGGGCGTATGCGTTTTTTCCTGAATATATTCAGGAAAAAACGCATACGCCCTTTTTGGCCAACCAAGCAAGCTTGCAAAGGAAATCTGCACTACAATGAAGTCTCACTTCCCCCCGGTCAAAAGGGCCATCTGAAAAAAGTGTAAAATCCAGAAAGGCAGGACAGGCCATGGAGAACTGGGAGCCTTGTTATGCTGATGGGCGGGTTGTAAATTGCCAACAGACACTCGGGAAAAGTGTATGGTGTTTTCTGAAACATCTAAAAAACAAAGCAACAGAGCCTAGGGCACTTCCACTTATGGTCCTATAGCTTAGGGAAATTAAAATCAAAAAGACACAGCCACCCCAAAGTTTGGGACGGCTCTGTTTACAAGAACCTCGTTTACAGTACAAGTTCAACATCGCAGAAAGTGAAAAATGGATAAAGAAGTTGTGGTATTTACTTACAAAGCAATATCACTCAGCAATGAAATCTATGTCAGCAGGCCCTTAGCAGCACAATGAGTGGATTCAGGTATGATGATTCTAACTGAAATAAGTCACACAGAAAAAGAAACATCATAAGATATCACTAATACACGGAATGTAAACTTAGCTACACAGGAACTGAATTCCAAAACAGAACAGGGTCTCAAATTTAGAAAACCAACTTATGCTTGCTTAACGGGAGAGGTGAGTTGGGGTGCTGCATAAAACCAGAGATTGAAATGAGCACAGATAAAGTTCCTTAAGCCAAATATGGAATAGACAATAGCTACTCCTTTCTCAACGAAATGGACTCAACACCGCATATTAAACGCCTAAGAATGTACCTGACTAGAAAGTATCTTAAAACCTATGGATTGCTATGTCTCCAAAAGAGAATCAAGTGTGTGTACGGGGCATAAACGCAGCAGTGATAGGATTGGAGAGGTTCGGTGAGCAAATGAAGACCCTTTGAAGTCATATTGCATGGTACCCATTCCACGGGTCTCAACTCTCCAGGTTTAAGGTATTCTTCCTTCAGCTAAAACATGCATGTGGAACCTAGAGTATGATCAACCATGTGATCGGGAGACGTGTTCAAATATGTCTCAGT
The DNA here is from genome assembly GCF_963455315.2 of Globicephala melas. Lineage (NCBI taxonomy): Eukaryota > Metazoa > Chordata > Mammalia > Artiodactyla > Delphinidae > Globicephala > Globicephala melas. The sequence continues at coordinate 297,873 of NW_027207408.1, forward strand.
TTTCATACCCTGGTACACGGGTGCAACATTCCAGACGGTTTACTCACACCCTCCCTACTTGGAGAGTCAGCGCCTTTAACCTCCTGTTTGGCCCAGTTTGCAATTTCTGCGGAAGATGAACAGGAATAGGGAGAACCAATGAGAGACTAGCTGGAGGTGTCTGGACGGGCAAATTTAACTCTCATTTCCCACCAGGAAGAGGAAATAACCAAAGGCTCAGCGTGCCGTGCCGGAACCAGATTAGGGCCTGAAGCCATCCTGCGGTGTTGCGGCTAGCTCAAAAGAAAGCGAGTTGAAGAAAGGAGCTCAGGGGCACTGTAATTCACAAACCTGCAGAGTTATAAATGACAGCTATCGTCCAAAAATATACTGAAGTAAGGCTGCCAAGAGGACTTGAAAGTGGGGCAGAATTGCAGGAAACCGATTTCAGGAGGTAGACTGGAATTGCATTGAAAGCATAGGAAAAGAGGCAGAACGTCCACAATGATGTACTTGGCCAAAAATGGCGTATGCGTTTTTTCCTGAATATATTCAGGAAAAAACGCATACGCCCTTTTTGGCCAACCAAGCAAACTTACAAGGGAAATCTGCACTACAATGAAGTCTCACTTCCCCCCGGTCAAAAGGGCCATCTGAATAAAGTGTAAAATCCAGAAAGGCAGGACAGGCCATGGAGAACTGGGAGCCTTGTTATGCTGATGGGCGGGATGTAAATTGCCAACAGACACTCGGGAGAAGTGTATGGTGTTTCCTGAAACATCTAAAAAACAAAGCAACAGAGCCTAGGGCACTTCACTTATGGTCCTATAGCTTAGGGAAATTAAAATCAAAAAGACACAGCCACCCCAAAGTTTGGGACGCCTCTGTTTACAAGCACCTCGTTTACAGTACAAGTTCAACATCGCAGAAAGTGAAAAATGGATAAAGAAGTTGTGGTATTTACTTACAAAGCAATATCACTCTGCAATGAAATCTATGTCATCAGGCCCTTAGCAGCACAATGAGTGGATTCAGGTATGATGATTCTAACTGAAATAAGTCACACAGAAAAAGAAACATCATAAGATATCATTAATACACGGAATGTAAACTTGGCTATACAGGAACTGAATTACAGAACAGAACAGGGTCTCAAATTTAGAAAACCAACTTATGCCTGCTTAAGGGGAAAGGTGATTTGTGGTTCTGCATAAAACCAGAGATTGAAATGAGCACAGATAAAGTTCCTTAAGCCAAATATGGAATAGACAAGAGCTACTCCTTGCTCAACGAAATGGACTCAACACCGCATATTAAACGCCTAAGAATGTACCTGACTAGTAAGTATCTTAAAACCTATGGATTGCTATGTCTCCAAAAGAGAATCAAGTGTGTGTACGGGGCATAAACGCAGCAGTGATAGGATTGGAGAGGTTCGGTGAGCAAATGAAGACCCTTTGAAGTCATATTGCATGGTACCCATTCCACGGGTCTCAACTCTCCAGGTTTAAGGTATTCTTCCTTCAGCTAAAACATGCATGTGGAACCTAGAGTATGATCAACCATGTGATCGGGAGACGTGTTCAAATATGTCTCAGTTTTCATACCCTGGTACACGGGTGCAACATTCCAGACGGTTTACTCACACCCTCCCTACTTGGAGAGTCAGCGCCTTTAACCTCCTGTTTGGCCCAGTTTGCAATTTCTGCGGAAGATGAACAGGAATAGGGAGAACCAATGACAGACTAGCTGGAGGTGTCTGGACGGGCAAATTTAACTCTCATTTCCCACCAGGAAGAGGAAATAACCAAAGGCTCAGCGTGCCGTGCCGGAACCAGATTAGGGCCTGAAGCCATCCTGCGGTGTTGCGGCTAGCTCAAAAGAAAGCGAGTTGAAGAAAGGAGCTCAGGGGCACTGTAATTCACAAACCTGCAGAGTTATAAATGACAGCTATCGTCCAAAAATATACTGAAGTAAGGCTGCCAAGAGGACTTGAAAGTGGGGCAGAATTGCAGGAAACCGATTTCAGGAGGTAGACTGGAATTGCATTGAAAGCATAGGAAAAGAGGCAGAACGTCCACAATGATGTACTTGGCCAAAAATGGCGTATGCGTTTTTTCCTGAATATATTCAGGAAAAAACGCATACG